>NW_015626354.1:252694-263528 GCF_001515625.1 Sinocyclocheilus rhinocerous
CACACATATACACACACACACACACACACACACATTTATATATATATATATATATATATATATATATATAAATATGTGTGTGTGTGTGTGTGTGTGTATATGTGTGTTACAAGACTTACATTTGCAGCAATACCCAACTTATTCAGTCTTTTGAGCTAAGTGTGTACCTGCTTCATTCAGGTGTGAAACTGGCCTGCTCTTCTTGTCAGATTTAATCCATGGTGGACATTATTTATTTATTTATTTTCTGTATCTGTTACTGTACTTAAGTACATTTTTTCAGGCATCTGTGCTTATCAGAATATTTTAATTTGGGAAGCATTGGCTTAACTACAATGTATGACATCTTTATGTTTTACTCCACTACATTTCAGAAGGTTTTTTGCCTAATAACATCAGAAAAAAAGACTGCCTGAAAATTGGCCTTAGTTTGGATTAACTTGGGTATATTTACATTTATCTAATTGCTGATTAATGTATACTGATAGATTTTAACCTTTTTTATCTTTTACTGTATGTAACATAAGTAAATTGTTTAGGTATCTGTTCTCATCTTATTTGAACTTGGGAAGCTTTTTCTTTTAACATTTCATTGCATGATATTTTAATATTCTCTGTTAAGTGAATATGCTGAACTGGTTCACAAAGCAACAAAATGATTAGAATTTGCCCCATCCGATTGCCACAACGTCAAGGTAAGAACTCACTAATTCAATGATAGAGTCATACCAAGTGTGGAACAAGGTTGATAGATATACTTGTACTTACAGATCAAGAATATTACTAATTCTTGAATACATTCAATGCTTTTTAGGAGTGCTTTTACCTGGAACAATATTTCATCAGGGTATTTGTTCTTTAACTCAAGTACAAGATATTTGTTCTTTGTCGTTGACCATTTTATCCAGGTTGTGTAGGTCCGTGAGTTCACTGTATAAGAAGAGTATGAAATGGATCAAATGGATCACAGTGCAATATCATGGTGAAGAGGTGAAACACTCATGAAATAAAGGTGTGTGGCCTCGGTTTAATCCATTTACACAAGGAGCATTGAGGTAAAAACTGTGCAGCACATTTGCCTGCTCTGTGCTTCAGTGAAGTGTTGATGGGACTGAAAGAGCACTGTACTCAAGCTTCTGGTTTAGTTGATCTTATTGTAAAGTGATATGCATTATCACGCCTAAATCAATCAAGGTAAGCTCTTACTGGCATCTTTCGAGGACGAGTATATGTTTCAGCTGAAACGCTTGCTGTAGTGTTTTCCTGTCTCTTTAACTTAAACATTTATGGTTATATGAAGGAGAAATGGCTGCACACTTTCCAATCACTCACCAGCCTCTGGCTCCTCTGCTCTTAATAAGGAATTAACTGTACCAACTGGGACTCACAGAAGAAGATTTATGTAATCTAAAACAGGCACAAATAAAGTTACTTGGCACTTAATGGACCCATTCGGTGCAAATGGGTCCCATCTCTCAAAACAGCACTCAGAGAGTGAGAAGTATTCCTAAGTGCTGCACAATGTGTCATATAACATTAGAAACAAAGGGATTTCATAATCCAGCCGGTCTGATTTATTTCCATGTGCGTATGTGGCCTCAATTTCAAGAACGAGCTCAATGTAGGTTTGGAAACATGTCCGTATTTGTTACTGTAATGCTCTCTAAGGCGGGTTGATCCGAATCTGTGTGGACACTTTGTAGAGGAATTGTTCCACCCCTCTTTCACTCATGACTTAAGGCCTGTGAGCGGTTGTCAGAGAGAGAAAATGTAAAATGAAAGGAAATAAAAGATCATAGAGGGTTTAGTGGCATTGACTCAGAGTCACTTCGCTTCATCTGTCTATGCCTACCATACATCTTTCACTGCCATGGGTCCTCCCTTGGGTGGCCTGAGAGGACGGGCCTGCAGGGCCAATGTAATACTCCACTATAATATAAATAAACCGCTTTGGCTCTCTGAAGTAAAATACGTATTTGGAAAGGCCTTCATCTGTAACGCTGCCAGCAATAAGAAATGTTTTATCAAAGACTATATGAAAACAGAAAAAAAAGAAAGGTGACTATGGGGAGGAAATGGAACAATAAGTGGGGAAAAAGAGACAGAGATCTGACTTTTATTTCTTTGAAAGTATCTTTCAAGTTCGAGCTTTATAATATAATAAACATTAGAGTGTCTCACTCAGTCCCTCACACATGCAGAGTAAAGAGCGGCAGGGGAATATGGGTTCCTTCTGCTGCCGTGTACTGACAGAACTCTGAGTGAATTCCCACAGAACAGAATGACTCGTCTTCCACATTGAACTGTGGAATAAACATTATACTGAAGGCACAGGAGATCACTTTTTTCCTAGAGCCGAGGGAATATGTTTGACATGTCTGCATTTAACTACAACAGACGAGAGAAAGGGTAGAATTGTGTGACTTTTCTCTTGTGGGAGTGCATGAAAGAGGCATCCACATTAAGGACATCAAGGTGCTAATAAATAATTGCACGATTTTAATTAGATTTACATCATCAAATGGTTATAATGGCTTTTTTCCCTGATAGAAGATTAGACTATGTTTGTGTTCTGTAGCGCGATTCAGAGGAGAGTAGTTGAGTGATGTGAAGACAGTGAGATAGCAGACCACCTCACAGCAGGACAGACTACACACTTTGTAATCATTGTGTATATTGTGTTCTGACTTGAAATGTTTCCAGCTCCTGTTAGCTTTTGTCCTTCACGTATCAGTGTAAGAATGGAGAGACAAAACTCAGACCTGACAGTGCAATTAGGTATGTGGCATAGTATTATTTATGTACACACACACACACACACACACACTGTAATACTATAGGGTTGAGGTAATGGTGGGAGATAGATGCATCACCTGTAACCCCATGACACAATCCATGTGGCTGTTTCTGGCGTATCTTGGACTTGCAGTAAAGACAGCAACAAGCCTCAAGCAGAAGTAACATACATATCCATTGTTAGTGCCACTCATATAAAAAATGCCAGGCATGGACATTATTTTCACTGAACTTTGTTATAATAAATGCTTTCAGGTAAAGAGAGGAAAACTATGTTCTAACTTTATAGTATCTCCATATCCATAGTTTCTCCATATTCTTAGACTGCCAGGGGATCTGGGGTAAATCTCTATTCAGTGTGACTAGCCTGTTTGTGAGATAAGAAGGTTGCTGTGGTTCATAATGCACTTTGTCACTCCAGTGTTATCGGTAGACGATCCCTCACACTGCCATTAACACATAGATATGTCGCACTGGTCCTTCAAATAAATTAATGTGTAGAGAAGCTGTGAAACAGAGGTTGGCAGAGGTTGTAAAATGTCCAGATGACCAGGTGATGTCATACAATGAAAAAACAACCAAAAAATGAAATGGTTTGAGCACAAATTTGTTGTATGAAAATAATTAATTCTCATTGATCTCACTTAAAAAATTAAATATTAATTATAAAATAAAATAAAATACAAAATCGTAAGTGACTCAATGACTGTCTAGGTGGTAACAGATGGGATAGTTCACCCAAAAATGAAAAGTGTGTCATCATTTACTCACCCTCATTTAATTTCCAAACCTGTTTGACTTGTCTCTTCTGCTGAATACAAAATAAGATGTTTTGAGGTTTTGATGACGACTAACTTCCCTTGTATAAAAAAAACAACAACAAACAAACAAACAAAAAAATAACTTAGACATCAGAACATCTTTCATCTGGCAGAAGAGAGAAAGTCATACAGATTTGGAACTATATGAGGATGAATAAAATATGACAGAATGTCCATTTGAGTGATAACCATGTCATGTGCCTGCCTTCTACACTACAAAAGCAATGAAAAATAAATAATGTCTTTGAGATTTAATAAGTACATTTATTTTGACAAACCTCACTCTAATTTTCAAAAGAAAGTTGTCTTTGGGGAGAAAAACAGTCTCTCTTTGTGCAACCTTTGAAATAAGCTCTCTTGGTCTCTGTCTCTGTATCTAATCTTTTTACAAAGAGGTTTGGCATGCCATTTGAAGTGCTGATTAAAATCAGTTAATATAATCATGCTTTGATCCCAGCAGTCAGGGTTTCCTAATGAAAGACAAACACATTCACCATAAGTACATAAGAAGATACTGTCAAAACAGATTCTAATTTGATTTCTTGCTTGGGCAAATATGTCTCTAAGAGCAGGATGATTGCTAGTTCATGGGAAGCAAGGGGAAGGAGAAACAGCCAATCAATATCGAAAACAACACAGATGAAATATTGTCATGTCACCAACATACAAAGTTGTCACAATGGGTTGTTGTTTCCGCTTCATATCTCGGCCCTATGTAATCTGTCCACTTGTTGAATTTAAAATAATTTTGACCTCTGACCTTGTGAAAAATCACAATGACAAAGTGTTATTTTGCTCTTTTGTGTGATTGCAACATTATTTGGTGTGCCTAATTTCACATGGAGCTTAAAGATAGCTTTCTTTCTTTAGACTTTCTTTCCAATGTCGAAAAAGATATTATATAAAATATTATAAAATATATTGTTTAAAAGATAAAATAATTTTTCAGCTGTCTTTGTCCTGAAATTCAGTGGGATCCAAAATAACATTGAACCCAATTGACTTTCTCAAAATATCCTATTTTGTATTTCTTAGAAGAAAAGAAAGTCATACCAGTTTAAAATGACATGACAGTGAACTATCCCTTAAATTAATGTAATCTAACCTTTAGAGCTGCCTTTTGACTATCTCCAACATTTGCATATGTTTGAAAACAGAACTTTCACAGAACTATTTTTGTTTTCACAAAGAACTTTAAACTGGTTGGAAGCAGCCGGTACCCTCCGCTTATTCACGGTAAAATTAATGAATAATGAATGTATGAATTTATCCACACAAAACAAATGACCACCAATATGTTTTGGGGAAAAAAAAACGGAAGTTTTTTGTTGTTGTTGTTGTTAGTGGAAAAAAATATGGGCTCTTCTTAGTACCTTGCACTTGCAGTTTTCATTAGAATACAACATTCTGTCTGGCGACTATATGCCAAATTCAAATATTTCAGCACAATCAAAGCTCAAATCATATCTGAAAATTCATTTTATGCATATGGTCGGAAATCCACACAATTCCCGTTCTACACTCCATCGGAAATGTATGACTTCTAGAAGCTAGAATAGGATGTGTGGGTGATTTCAATCACCTCGGTTGTGTGCATCTCTTTGGAGGTTAACATTTCATCCTAACAAACCACATACACTTAAAATGTGTATATTTCCCTGCACAGCAACCATATGTTGTACACTGTCTTATACTGTGCAACACATCTCACCTTTGACAGGCACTGTAGGATAAACCTCTGAGATTGTGAAGAATATATTGCACAATATGATTTTGTGTCTTTGAAGCTGGCTCCAATGTATCAGCACAAATAGTGGCATGGGGCTCCTCATGTTCATTGTGCTGTGGTGTAGGTAGGAGAGCTTCATGCGCTGGGGTCATCAGCTAAGGTATGAATATTTCATCAGGTGCTATCTGGCTTCCATTTGCGCTGGGTCACATTTATCAGGTATTGGATGTCCTCATGCTCAATTATTCAGACCTGCTTGTCAAATTCATGATCACGGAGACCTATGATGACGATTTCTGTAATGCCTAACTCATGAGTTACTATATTCTCCTTCTCTCCTCCTCCCTCTTTCCCTGTCTTTCCCATTGTCTCCTCTTTACACTGAAAAAAAAGGTATTTCTTTAGTGTAAGAAGCACTCTTTAAAAATAACCTAGTCACCTACAACAATATTAATAGTTACAGATCCTGTTGTTTCTATTTTTAGAATGAATTCATTTATCTTCAACCCCATCTCATAGAGAAAGCAAGTGTGTGCAATGTTGGGCAGTAAATGGAATGGAAAACTTCAGAACATTAGAATTGGTAATATTATGCCTTTTCGCCCTATAGTCATTCCGTCGTTTATGGCAGGGCAGAAAGTTTGGAGACTTTTCATTGAATTACTCTTGTAAACATGCCAAGGGCTAATATAATGTGGACGGTTTCAGGCTATTCAAGAACTGAATGTATGACTTTTTTTGTATTACTGGAAACTACATCCTTTATATCACATCCAGGTGTTATTTTACACAGAAATAGTTTCCCACTATATGTTTATGCATGCTCTTATTATTCATGTACTTATTTATGTACTAACTGTTTAAGTCCACATTATTCTAAACATGTTTTAAATTATTTTCTTTGTGTAAAACTGAGAGGGGGGACTGTAAAAATGTACTCACCCCCAGGCCATCCAGAATGTAAATGAGTTTGTTTCTTCATCAGAACAGATTTGGAGAAATTCTGCATTACATCACTTGCTCACCAGTCAATCCTCTGCAGTGAATGGGTGCCGTCAGAATGAGAGTCCAAACAGCTGATAAAAACATCACAAGTAATCCACTCGACTCCAGTCCATCACTTAACATCTTGTGAAGTGAAAAGCTGTGTGTTTATTGGAAAAAAAATCCATCATTAAGATATTTGAACTTTAAACCATTATTTTTGGCAAAAATAGTGAAAAAGTCCATCATGTTGTCCTCTCACATCAAAATCCACCAAGATGTTTGTTTAGAACTACTCTTCTTTATCATAGAAGACTCATATTTTAGCCAGAATCAATGGTTTGAAATTAAAACACCTTAATGATGGATTTATTACAAACATGCAGCTTTTCACTTCACAAGACATTAATTGATGGACTGGAGTCATGTGGATTACATTTACTGCAGAGAATCCATTGGTGAGTAAGTGATGTAACTCGACATTTCTCCAAATCTGTTCCGATGAAGAAACGAACTTACCTACTCTACATGACTTGAGGGTGAGTACATTTTCATCAGATTTATACTTTTGGATGAACTACTCTTTTAAACGTTAATAAGATGTTTATATTATAGTTTATTTGTAAACATGAGACGGTTTTATTTAATCAATTATATATCTAAAATGATTTCGAAGTACTGTTCATTTCTTTGTGTAAAACTGAAGAAAAAAAATAAAAATACATGTTGTACATTCTGTTTTAGGCTATTTTAAGAACTTGAGTTCTTGTGTTGTGTCTATTATTGGAAACCACAGCCCTTACATCACACAACAGGTGTCATTTAGTACATATAAAGTGCGTTTAATTAGTTTCCAAATAAACGATGCATAAATATTAGAAATATAAAAAAAAAACGGATGCTTTTATATTGATGTATAATTAAAGATAAAGACAAATATGCTTCAGCTATGACCATTTCAATCTAATATGTGAGAAAGGCCTTTTTTGCAAAAAGGGCAGAGAGCATAGAATGGTTTCAGTAATCCCAAGTGGTCTGAAAAGGTCACATCTTCACCTCTTAAGGTCACGTCCTCTGCAAGGGACCTGTTGAGGGTTCTTAATGATTCTGAGATCCTGTAATGCAAGACCAGTCATAAGACTTCCCTCAATATTGTATTAAAAGAATAAATTGATAAAATACCGGAGATTCGAATCATCTAAACAAGTCTTAGTAGAGATGAAAAACAAACAAATCTTTCATCTCATGTTTGTCCGGTACATTTTATTATATATATTTCTGTTTCCAGAAGTGATTTGTACTTGCATCTTTTGCTCTGCCCCTAAATGGGGATGATTATATATTTTCCAGGTCATGCGTCCAGCCTATAATTTCCATTAGGCTTTGCACGGTTACATTTGCCTGAGTGAGCTCTGTTATAAGACTATGGTTATTGCAGCAGTTTAGAGCATAGACATAGACAAGTGTATCCCATTTGTAAGTAAAAGCTAACTCTGTAAGGTATAATTCAAACTAACACGCTTTGCACAAAAGAAGCTGCATGGATAGCAATTGCAGGACTATAATTTACAATACCTTTCAGCATAAAAAGCATGCACATGGTGCAATTTCTATACAGTACTTTTTATAATCAAATGGAAAAAAAAAATCAAACTACATATGTGGCATCATCCATTATTTATGAATCACTTTGGATAGAACCGGTCTTTTCTTCAAAAATATTATATTTATATTGTTATATTTAAATACAGAAATTGAGGAAGAATATATCAGGCATATAAAATTAGTTCTGCAAGATAATGACAATAATGTTTGCCTTATCAGACATGCGCCACGGTAGGCCATTGACAAAGCATTCACTATCTGAAAACAAACAACAGAATATTTCCCTAAAAATTATACCTTGACGGGTCTCCTAGCAGTTGGGAGCTACGTGTAATGTCGCACACAACTGTTTTCTTAATGTGTGTTTGACTCTAAAAGCACAAAGCAAAGATGTCATCAAAGCATAAAAGTCGTAGGTTCTTATCTGAGAGAGCATAGAAGCTTTGAGAACATGGCACAAAAGGGAAACACAAGTCCAGTATCACAGCATCCATGTATTATTGTACCGCAACACGACTGAAGTCTGGATAACGGTTAATTGTTTTTGTAATTGCATGCTGTCAAGCCAGGATGCAGCGTGACATTATCATGTTGAAATTAACTGAGGCATTGGGTGAAATCCATTTACACATGAGGTGGCTGAGCAAACTCTCATTTTCATCAGTGCATTTGGTGGCAGGAACCTCACAGATGTCCTCTTTAATCTGGACGCAGTGCTGTCTAATCTTTCGTAATCCTCTTTACACTTTTTGCATAGTTCATTTATATGTGACCATTGTGATGCAATACAAGTGAAAAAAAAATATATATATTGTTTGCTATGCAAGCACATATTATATTAAGCTCCAGGGATGCTGAAATATTTATGTAGTTTATATTTAATATTGACTATAGGTGCAGTGAGTACTGTTCATGCAAGCGAGCCAAATGATATCAAGTACAGTGTCTAGGTACAGAGGCAGATGTGTGTGTGAGCTTCCCTTCACGGTGCAATGCTTAGAGCCAGAGAGTGAGTGAAGAGATCACATGAGCAAATCCAGCCAGATATTAGCTGACCCAACTGAGCCAGAGGTTTCTCCTTTTCCCCCTGGTGTGAAAAAGTGTGTGAATGTAATACAAATGCATTAATTCTGACCTTTTTAATGAAAAGAAGTCAGATATTTTAAAATAACCTAGCCTGGGTTTTTAAACCAGTGTCCTTCTGTAGAGGTGTTTATGTCACTGACCCCGATCATGCAAAATAATACAGCTTTTATTAGAATGCTTGTTTGTGTGTTTCATTCATTCACTACCATTCAAAAATTGGGAGTTGTTAACGTTTTTTTTTTTTTTTGTGATAATGAAAGAAGCCTTATGCTCACCAAGACTGCATTTATTTGGTCAATACAGTAAAACAGTAAACAGTGATATTGTGAAATATTATTACAATATAAAATGTTATTTATTTATTTATTTTTATTTTATTTTGTGGCAGCAAAGCTGAACTTTCAGCAGACATTATTCCAGTACCAATATACATTTCTTCTTATTATTAAAGTTGTGCTGCTTAATATTTTTGTAGAAACATTTTTTTTCAAGATTCTTTGACAAACAGAAAATTCAAAATAATTGTAATATTTTTACATACAAATCTTTTGTAAAAAATTATGAATGTATACACTGTCACTTTTGGCCAATTGAATACATATTTGCTAAATAAAACTTAACTTATTTAAAAGAAAATACAAAAAATCGACCTCAAACTTTGAATAGTGTGTATAAACATTCTTTAAAGCACTGATTTATTTATTTATTTATTTGTTCCTGTAAAACTGAGGGAGAAAAAAGACTCTGTACAAATATTGTATATTCTTGGGTTAATTGTGCATGTTTGTTCATGTTCATGTCTATGTTTGTTCTAATTAGTTCATGGTGTTTATCATGGGTTAGGGATATGGGGCCGTAAGCATGCTTCCAGATGGGCAGGGAGACCATTTCCCTGGACAATTCCATTTAGCCCCCGCATTTATGCCCATTCAGGTCACACAGTGTCTGACCAAGGGAGATGGCAGAGGAGAAAGAGGGAAAAGAGGAAAAAGGGAGCGAAACTGAGAGCAAACACCCCTCAGATGCACACATTCATCCACACCATTCTGTTCCACAGCTCCTTTCGCTCACAGATAATTAAAGTCCCGTGGGAGTTCGCAGAAGGACTGCATCCGTAAGTCCAGTATTCCTCCTGAGCCGCAGAAACACAGGACGGGCGAGAGGGAAGCCTGAATATAAATTCGGCCTCCCAGACAGGCAAGCGCACTTTCAGACGAGAGGCATTTTTCACTGCTGTAGTCATTTGGCACTGCCCAAAGGATGTTAGAAGAAGAGTGGAGAAAACGAAGCCTGAGGTCAGTCAGGCAGCAAGGCAAAGGGCCATCGTCATCTCCTAATATAATTTTCCAATCATTATGATTGGTGATGTGCTTGAGTTATTTTAGGCCTAGAGAATCTGTGTGTGTGGATGAAACTTGAAACTCTAAAGCAACTCTCTGCCCTGCAGACTGTGCGATATGAAGGAGGCAGAGCATGACGGTCTCCGTCTATAATGCGTTTGCTAATACTGAAGGTTAGTCAGTTTGAAGCAGTGGAGTAAGACATCAGGCAGTATTGAGAGGTATAGTTATTCAGCAGGAGGGTGGAGGGATGAGTGATAGACATATGAGAGAGCAGGGGACACTGGTTTCATTCATTTCAAGGTCTGATGGACAAAACAAGTCAACATTGCCCTTACCAAAAAGTAGTATACTTCAAGTTTATTTTAGTAAGTATACTTAAGTAAAGTTCAAGTATATTTTTGTAAGTATACTTAAGTAAAGTTCAAGTATATTTTTGTAAGTATACTTAAGTAAAGTTCAAGTATATTTTT
>NW_015626354.1:264561-316646 GCF_001515625.1 Sinocyclocheilus rhinocerous
TACAGTTCCCCTTCAGGAACTCGAGCTGCGTCCGAAGACACTACGGGAACGCCCCCAGCGTGACCGTGCTCTGAATCACATGTGTAATCAGTCCAATGGAAGGGCGAGACGTCATAGGCGGGTGACGTAGCGACCAGGAAGCTTTAAAGGCACGTGAGGTGGAACCGGCTTCAGCTTTCTGTCATTCAGCGAAGCGTTCTGTGTTGTGTCAGTCATATCTCTGTTGTGAGTCTTATTTGGTGTTGTCTGTCAAAATAGAAAGTCATAAGAACAATGTCAAGGCCAACAAAAAAAATAAAGCATAAGGGCGAAAGTGAGCAGCGTTCAGGCTGTGTGTTCCTCCCTGCCCTCGCTATATTACGAGTGTGGATACACACAGTATGTGCGTTGTTTGCTTGGGGGCGAAGCATGCGGCATCGGCTGAGGGGGCCTATTGCCCGCATTGTGAGCGAATGTCATTGCTCTCGCTTCGCTCCCGGAAGACTCTCTTTGAGGAGGGAGCCTTCGCCAGAGTTCCTCGCGGTGCTGGTCCCGCTTCAGCCGAGGCTGAGCGGCGGCTGCATTCGTGGGGTTCGCAATTGGATTTGGCGGAGGGAATGGAGACGGGCGAGCCCCTATCTCCTTCCTCACCCGCCCCGCCGATGAGGATTCGCCCTCTCACACAGCACAGTATGAGGAGTTATTGGAGGTGGTCACTTGTGCCGTAGCTAAATTAAATATCGATTGGCCGGCCGAGAAACAAGCTGAACCGCAGAAAAGCAAATTAGATGAGCGCTTTCTGCGGAGTAAACTGCCACCTCCGCGCCGGAGCCTACCGTTTTTCCCCGATCTCCACACCGAGGTGTCGAGGTCGTGGGTGAGACCATATTCAGCACGTCTTTTTTCCCCCGCTTCCTCTCATTATGCAAACGTGGCGGGGGTTAGTGATCATGGTTATAAGGCGATGCCCTGGGTGGAACAGACGCTCGCGAGCTATCTGTCCCCCGGAGCGGCATCGTCATTAAAGGCTCCTGCATTGCCCTCCAGGCCGTTACGTACAACATCTAGCCTGGTGGGCAAGGGGTATACGGCGGCAGGTCAGGCTAGTGCGTGTCTGCACACCATGGCGGTGTTACAGGCGCACCAAGCCGACCTGCTTAAGGAGCTAGATGAAGGCGAAGAAATAAAAAAGCATGATATAGCAGAGCTTAGGAGGACCGCCGATTTATCTCTCCGCACCACCAAAGAGACCGCCCGTGCCATTGGGCGGTCTATGGCAGCTCTAGTGGCAGCAGAGAGACATTTGTGGTTGACCCTGTCAGATATTAAGGAAAAGGACAGGGTCTTCCTTATGGACGCCCCGCTTGCGCCTTCTGGCCTGTTCGGCGACGCCGTCAGACCTCGGATTTTCAGATTCGAGTCCTTTCAAACCCTGAATGAATTAATAATAATTAATTCCCTAAAATTAAGTAATGAGACATTACACCAGATAGGTGAGAATCTCTTAATGCATCCTTGCTGAATAGAATAAAACAAAAATATTTCAAGAAGTAAAAATCTTACTGACCCCAAATTTTGAACAGATTATAAAGAAGTATTGTATTTTATAATGTTTATCTTTTGAAACGGATTGTTAAAATCTTTAAAGAGGCCATGTTTTTCTAATTTTTTTAAAGCAACATATTACAGATGTCAAGTTGTAACCTCACTGTAAAAAATGACTGTGAGATTTACAGGAAAACAATGTAAAATTCCTACAGAAAAGTATTGTAAATCCAAAAACATATATTTTTTGTTTAAATCACAGTGAACTTTTGTAAACTATTAAACAGAATGTTTTGTTATATTTACAACATCGATATGCGATTATAATCAAATTTATTTGTTAAAACTACAAAGATTGGTATAAAAAAACAGAGAAATACTGTAATACTCATAACAAAACAACTTTGTTCATTTGACATGCAAATATTGTAAAAACTAAAGTTTTAGTCAGTTGTTCTTAAAAATACAACTAAAGTAAGTCACTATACAAGTTTATGCTGTACTTTTAACATGATTGATGCAAATTGAGGTAGTAAAAATGTTTTTACAGCTGCCAGCGTTTTCCTGTAAAAACAACAGGGTTTTTTTTACAGTGCTGTTACATGACATTTTTAAACTTTAAAATGCTGCAGTTGATTTTGTTGTTGACACTTGAGTTTAGCTGTTTATAGACTGATCATGGATTGTAACCAGGTCATCCATCTTCAGCAATGCCTGTAATTAAAACCTGTAGCTTGAGGTCAAAGACCGTGTTGTGGAGACTGATGAGGCATCTCTTCACAAAGACAAATGAGTATAGTTGTGTCCAAATACAGTTTACACGGAAATGGATTTGACTGCTTGCAAAAGTTCAGCCAGGAGTGAAGTTTGACTGGTTTGTGAGCTCATGAAGATTTAAAGATTTTTGTCATGAAGGTCTACATCAAATTGTTAGGAGTAAAAAGTACAAATTTGTCTGGGAAAACGGATTAAATTATTTGATTTTAGTACTCAAGTCCAAATTCCACAAGATAATACCCAAGTATAATGAAGCACAGTTCCTCAAATACTTCATATCCTTGCTCATCTCTTCTCTTAATAGACCCTCTCACACACTCATCTGAAGTTAGAAAGTCTCTGTCGTCACATATCGGGGTGTCCTCTGTGTGGTGGTAGTTTTTTTTTCTTCTCTCCTGATTATGGTTGATAGATCAGATTACAAAATCTGCTATCAGACATCACGGCGAACAAAACAAAGCTGTTTACATTCAGTGTGGTGTCTGTTCATCTGAATGTACTTTTTTCATTCTTTTCACAAAATTATTAAAACGAATGTAGATCAAGGTCTGGTTACTGTGAACACATTTGTAATTTCTGAGACAAGCTGAAACAGCAAATTGAGGCTGGTGTGATGACAAGGTCCTCATCCCGTTGTAGAGTAAGTACAGGAGTGTTGGGAGACTTGCCCTATTTTGGTAGACACTGAAGTACTACGTGTGATCGTTTTTTGGCTGTCACGACGGGTAAATGTGTATACAGATCTTAGGACATCTTATGGCTAAACACATCTCCCTAAAAATAGCATATCAAACTATCATAGCACTATAAAAGGAAACAGGAATCATTCAGCCAAGACGAGAGTTTTGTGTGATTTGCAAATGAAACCGTTCAAAATATCTGATAGGACACAGACAGCATACAAGTTAAATTAATGTCATGGAGTTTTGCAGTGTGCACAGGGGTTAAGGGAGATTACTTTGAAATTAAAGAGCTTAGGTTTTTATATTCTGATTGTGCCAAAGCATCTAGTGTGATCAAAGACATTTATAAATTGATTTAGAATGATTCCTTTAATTAACAGTTGTAATTTTTTTATACAACAACAATTATGAATATTACTTCAAGCACTCAAAAGTGCAGTCATAACATTATATATTTATTGTACATTGTAAATCTCATTTTATGACAAAATTCAAACAACTGTGTAAAACCTCTTGTATACTCGTTCAATAGTTTGGAGTCAGAAAGATTTTTCTTATGCTCATCAAGGCTGCCATTATTTGATCAAAACTACAGTGAAAACAGTAATATTGTGACATACTATTACATTTTAACCCTTGTGTTGTGTTCAGAACCCTTTCACACTAACGAGGTTACAGAGCAAAAAGGACTGTTTTCTATTTTTAATATCTTTTAAAATGTAATTTATTTCTGTCTTCATTCTTCCATGTTACAAGATCCTTCCGAAATCATTGTAATTTGCTGATTTGGTGTTCAAGAAACATTTATTACTGTTATTCATGTTAAAAACAGTTGTGCTGCTTAATGTGTTTGTGACAACCATTATATGTTTTTTTCCTCAATGGTAATGTCTTTGCTGTCATTTTTTATCAATTAATGACACAAAACTTTTGAAGGATAGTGCATGCTTTAATGAATGAGATGCAATACATCATGAAATCCCTTGGGTTCCTTCTTGTGTATGTAATTAATTTATGTATGTCCCAGACATCAGAGAGCTGTCTAGGCCACTGAGATATAGACAGATACAATCAGGGAAGAAGAGAGAGAATAGAGAGCTGCTGACCTGAATAAGGTTACACAAGTTTATGACACATCAGGCATATCTGAGCAGATGTCTGTCTCATCACCTCTGTCCCAGTCCTAGATACTGGGTTACACAAGCTTGTTTCAAGGGTCACTAGACTACACAAGAGCTAGATAAATAAATAATTGGATAAATGACATCAGTTATGATGATTAACGGTGTTCATTTTTTTACATTGAACAGGTGTCTGCCACTCAATTTGGAATGCACATTTGTTATGATTAAGGTCCAGTATTTGGCTAGCTAGAAGGCACTGATTCATTCAGTGTGTAAAATAAACATACAGAAACTTTTCACCCCACAAACTGTGTCAGGGTCATCTGAAGTACAATAAGGTGTTCTGCCTCAATAAGTAGAATTAGTTCAGTTTTTCTCTGAAAATGCTTTTTGGAGCCTTTTTTTATTCTTTTCCCATTAATGTATCCAAGTATCCAAGGAGGTTCACAGAGAGCCTAGTCAACTTGGCAAACCTGCTCTGGTTAAGAGCAAACGAAGGTCACCCGGAGTGTGCCATAAACATGGATTTTAGAGGCACGAAATGTGTTTCAGCATGACGACACTAAAACTAGAGGAGGCTTAACTACGCTTCATGCTCAGGCCATCTTGTAACGAGACTCACAGATACTGTCCTAGTGGAGCTCTGGTGAGCGGAGGCCTCAATAAAGATAGCTCTCTGTAGCAAGAGGAGGCCTGACGACGCTCGCATTAGATGGCTGAGCTCTAGGAGTGGAGGCCTCAGCATGATGACTCTCTAAAATGAGAGGAGGCCTAACTATGCCCCATGCTCAGGACATCCTGCAAGGAAACTCACAGGCTTACAACCCGCAAAATGATGTCCTAGCGGAGCTCTGGCGAGTGGAGGCATCAATAAGGATAGCTCTCTGTATAGCTATAAGAGGCCTGATGATGCTCGCAGAAGCCATGGAGGCTCACAAAGAGCCTAAAAACTCAGCAAACAATAACCGAGCTCTAGGAGTGAAAACCTCAGCATATCGACTATCTAAATCGAGAGGAGACTTAACGACACCCCATGCTTAGCATACCATGCAATGAGACTCACAGAGAGTCTACAACTCGCAAACACTATCCTAATGGAGCTCTGGGGAATGGAAGCCTCTGTAGGATCTCTGTCTGCGAACGGACCCACTTACACTATTGAGTCACACATGAAACAATCACATTCCATTGAGACAAACTGAGAAGCACCCTATGCAGCCCTCTGCGGTCGTAAAACTCATGCAGGGTCAGTGAAGTGTCTCAGCAGTTCCTGTCCTATCTAGCTTATGGTCTCAAGAGACTATAATAAAACAGTGCTTAAACCCTAACTCAAACTAGGATACAAAACTATCTTTGTTTTACGGGCTTTCAGGGACCAGATGCGTGATACCCATGACCATTTAACATATAAATTAATAATCCCGTCAACAAAAGAACAAAAAATTTTTATAGCTCCATGTCAGAGCGAGAAGGATGGCAGACCTACACTCATGACATGGGCATGACCTCAGGACACCTCCCCTTTTCTCCCTGCATTCCAAAAAAAGGACGCACCCTTTTCTCTCTCTTCGGTCAGACAAAGGGACATGAAACTTACAACAGACAATTTCAACAGATAATCAGTTATGAGCATAACAGGGCAACCATATTCACAACTAATATGTTGTATGTCTTGTATATGCTTGACGTGTTTCATGTAATCGGTGCAACTTTAATCAGTGTTTTATTACCCTTTTTTAGGAAAGAAGGTTATTAAAATGTGTGTAATATGTGAAGTTTAATCTTGAACGAATGGGCACGACAAATGCAGAATGTTGAAATGAAGTAAACTTTAATAGTATGTACAATACAATGCAAGACAGACTCACTTGCTTGCTTGCTTCTTCGCTTTTCGCCGTGTTACGAGCACTCCAACTTGTGCTCACACGCTTACCATCAAAGCGATCGTTCAATCCAAGACTCACC
The DNA here is from genome assembly GCF_001515625.1 of Sinocyclocheilus rhinocerous. Lineage (NCBI taxonomy): Eukaryota > Metazoa > Chordata > Actinopteri > Cypriniformes > Cyprinidae > Sinocyclocheilus > Sinocyclocheilus rhinocerous. Next base: position 270,635 of record NW_015626354.1, read on the forward strand.
CACTCCGTTGAAGCTTCATAACTCTGCAGAACTTAAAGTCTTGCAAACTTAGACCGTCTCAGAAGAACCGCCAGAGGCTCCTCCGTAACCCGACAACCAACCAATCCAACGAGGGCTCTCCCAAAAGGACGTCATCCAAACATCATTCAGGCGCCAGATCAACAGCCAATCAGCAACGGAATTCCCTCAAGCAGCCAAACAAGGAAATGCCATCACAAACGCAAGTACAAACAGGGTCTTTCTTCCGCTGAAATAGGTGCTGAACCATTTAAGCAGTAAACGTAAGACAAACCTCTGCTTTGTGATTTTCTCAGGTTGCAAGTAAGAGAACTGTAGCGAATATCTTGCTAAAACTTTGGGCTTTCCTCAGAACTCCGTTAACATCATTTTCATTCCCGTCAACTCTCATTCTTCAGAATTGTATGTAAATGTGTGTGTGTATGTGTGTTTTAGCTTAGTTTAATGTAATCTAGAATAGCCAATAAATTCGTGTTTCATTTATAAAGAATCATTGTCTGGTGTCGTATAATTTTAAAGTCAAACCTTGCCAAGATCACGTTACCTCGCTAGGAGCTTACAAATTATCATAATTGTATTGACCTGTGGCCAAGGAAAATACACATAGTCAGATTGTTAAGATACACGGACATTAACGTCTCGCTGGACGACCGTTGATAAGGTGTAAACTATTAAAATTTGAAATCAGTTCTAATCAGGTTGACTTTGAATTTTCAGATTCGAGTCCTCTCAAAACCTGAATGAATTAATAATAATTAATTCCCTAAAGAAAAGTAATCAGACATTACACCTCAATAAAGATAATTCTCTCTAAAGAGAGGCGGCAATGACAATGCTCACAATGGCAAGGTACCAAGGAGGCTCACAAAGAGCCTGGCAACTTAAACACAAACCGAACTCTGGAAACGAAAGCCTCAGCATGACGACTCTGGGAATCGAGAGGAGACTAACGATATTCCACGCTCAGGATACCATGCAAGGAGGCTCACAGAGAGCCTACTACTCGCAATGATATACTAACGGAGCTCCGAGGAGAGGAGGCCTCAGTAAGATTTCTCTCTCCAGCAAAAGGTGGCCTAGCAACACTTGCGGTAGCTCACAGAGAGCCTAACAACTTAGCCCGGGTGGAACCAATTACTGCAACTGCATCGCGAGAAGCGTGCAATTTAACCTCAAGCGCACTAGTTCAAACGACGGATTCTATCACTCTGAAAAGAATCATATGAGAACTGACGCGAATGCATCCCTGTAAGTGCCTTATAGAGAGCCGAATGTGCTCGTGCAAACGCTAACTACTATCCCTCTGGAGAGAGCAGAAAGAAAAGAGTTCCTTACCTGTCTCTTGTAGTCAGTCTCGTGAATGCATCATACTTAGCGCATCCAGCTTGCTCGAAGAGAAGACCGCATTCCAACCAAAAGCACGTCCCACATCCCTCGAGAAAAGGGACGGCGCAAATGGAGCTTTCATTGAGAAATCCATTCAATGCGCGCATTCTGCTCCCTCAGTAGCTAAACGTGTGTGCTCCTATCTCATGTACAAGCAAACTGTCTCCTGAAGACAAGAAAGAGGATGACGTATTTCACAGGTGGCCTTTTATACTCTCAGCCGCACCAATTGTGACGTCATAGGCTGCCGTCTGCCAATGTCAAGTTCATTGTCATGTTTAGACTCACCCTGCATTAATTTCGAAAGGGCTCATCCTTATGCCCTAATCCCTTCAAAGGGTTTACCCTCTGGAGTGAGAGCTTCGGAGGGATGAAGGGTGTAGGGGTAAAAAAAAAACTCTTTTTTTTGGAACACACTTCTGTGTCATCTTAACGAGGCGATCAAGGAGGCTCCTTCATCGCACATTTTGTACGCTGGTTGACCCCCAAATTTATTTTACGTTAAATATAATGTATATTTGTATATGTAATGTAATGTAATATGTATTTGTAATGTATACTGTGTCCATGTATTTGAAACATTTGAATGGACTGGTAAAGTTAGCTGTAAAGTACTTTTGTTGAAGTACAATGTCGTTTTGACCATAATAATGTACCAAATCTAACTCGTATAAATATTACAGTAGTATAGAAAAATACTATACATACATTTATAGGTGAAGTTGAACTCTGTGATGCCAAAGAAATTCCCTGTGCAAAGGATCATGGAAGTGTCCATTAGTTTTACCCTTCGAAATCCTTCATTCCGAAGGGTCCTTTGAAGTGGCCAGTTTTGAGCACTTTGGTTTGGAACAACCCTTCATTATGGCAGCCATGATTGTTTTCACTCCAAAGTGCCCTTCGGAGGGTGATATACCCCGTTTGGAATGCACCACAATGCTTCAGACATCGGTCATGCCGGAGGCATTCCCCATAGCGCCCTCTAGGGACGCAGTGCAAGTTCCCTTTCGAAAGGGAACTTCCTATGGGAGGCCTTTTTTTGTTTGTTTGTTTGCTTTTTACCCTGGAGACAACATGTCACACATGGTTAAAATTCTAAATCCTCTCTACACGAGCCTAAAACTATATAAACATTTTGAGTTTTAAAGAGAAACATCCAAGCACTAAAGAAGAGTTTTGAGACTACTTGAAGAATAAGTCTGGAAAAAACTTTTCAGTAAACAGAAGTCATCCAATCATTCATGCATTTTCTGTACCTCCTACATTATGTAGGCTTAAATAATTTTATAAAAAATAATAAAATCAAGGCATCACATATAACCTCCACTTTTAGGAAAACATTTATTTGCGTTAAACAAGAACAAAAACTACAAGAAGAAGAAAATAAGTAGCTAAATTAATAATGAAAACAAAGTGACAATATTGCATCCAATGTGAAAAGTGCCTTGTCTCTTGACTTATTTACAAGACCATTTTATTAACCGTGTCCTCTTTAATGGCTAATCATGTTTATTGCCCCATTAATAAAGGCTTTTCATCTGTGCCGTGGAGTCTCTGAAATGCCTTTTAATCAAAATTGTGTCAACATGCCTCAGTCTGCTGCTTTTCCCCACTGGCCTGAGAGTAGAGAGAGACAGAAGCAAGTAGGGAGTGAATCACTGATGTGCTGTGGCTGTTGTTAAAACCTGATTGGAAAGGTCAAAACAAGGTTGTTGTTAGCTCAAATATCCAATGAATGCTGGGAAATGCTTGGTTGCATTTTGACAGTCAAACCATCTAAACACAAGTTCAATCAGACAAACAAGGTATTAGAAAGAGAAGGAAACAATCATGTTCCTGCTTTGCATGCGTGAATCTGCAGTCGTCATGCCAGTGATGGTTAATTGATGCTGTTTGTGTTTGACTGTGTGTGGGCTTGTGTTTGACTGTGTTTATGTGCTTGTATTCCTCTTGTTCTGCTCACTCATTTCAAACAATCAATAAATGTGTTCTTGACCTGAAGTGCCATGGCAACCAACGATGTCCATGTAGTTGAATGTGTCCATGAAGAACGTCTCAGGTTACTTATGTAACCATGGTTCCCTGAGTAGGGAACGAGACACTGCGTCCTCTAGGGGTCGCTATGGGGAACGCCTCGTCGTGACCCGTGTCTGAAGCATACATTGAAAAAACACCAACTCGTTGGCCGGCGACAGCCATGACGTCACTACCGGTGCGACTATAGTATAAATAAGCGCCGGGAGCTACACATCATTCACTTCTTCGTCTGAAGCTTGCATCCGCAGCATGGCAAGAAACCTAGAGGACGCAGTGTCTCGTTCCCTACTCAGGGAACCATGGTTACATAAGTAACCTAAGACTTCGAAGTTCCCATGAAAGGGAAGCTGTTCTCTTTCACACATCTCAGTCCAGCCTTCTCTTCCACCTCCCTCAATCAACTTGTGCAAGACAGCTAAACACAAACCTTGACACACAGTTTCCTCTGCAATTTTTCTTTTCAAAATCCAATGAATAACTTATGTTTCCTTGATTGTTATCTGGAAAATTCTGTGCTCATGTAAATGCTGTCTTGCAAATGCTGTATGTTTTAATTTTGCAGATGACTTTTAACTTTAAAATTGTTTCATTAAATGCACCCTTCGTTGATTTGCACATACTGTGTGCCTGCTATTGACATTTTTTGTACATATTCTTTTAACTCTCTTGCTCACTCAGAAGCAAAGCAGGTAGGAACATTGAAGGTGTCTTTTTCTGTAGCTGTTTGTTGTGAATAAGTGTGTTAAGGCCCGTTCACACCAAGGACGATAACAATAAAGATAACAATAAAGATATAGTTCTAAAAACCGTTCTCAGTATTAAAGAATAGCAGAGTCCACACCACAACTATAACGATAAAGACAAAGAGAAACAATATATTTGGAATCACTTTCAAAACGATTTTTTTCCCAGCTGATGAACGATAAAAAAATCGACAGCCAATCAGAATCCATCCTGCTGTAACGAGCTCGGATGATATCGTTTGCTGGTGTGGACGCTAATATCGTTATCTTTATAGTTATCTTTATAGTTATCGTTCTTGGTGTGAACGGGGCTTAAGTCTGCTTTCTGTCAAGATGCATATACTTCCTTTTAACCCAGAGACTTTGACAAATTGCATATAATTTCAGCACAGAAGCTGAAAGATTCCATTCTATTCAGTATTTATTAAATGCCATTGCATTTGTATTGAATGTTCAGAAGGACCTCTGAAAACACTGCTGAAAATCAAGGTTTTTTATCGGAATCAGTGGTTACATGAAGAAATAAAGATCCTTTATTGGAATTGATGTTTCCATGAAGAATCTTTAACATCAGTGTAACCTTCCCATTGATGTAAAGGTTATTTGGATTATTAAAATGTTCTTCACAATAATGAATAAAAGGTATTGCATTGCTTTTAGAACCTTTATTTTTAAGATTGCATAGTCAATGTGAAAACCCTTTTGCAACCTATTACCTCTATGATATGGAACAAGTAAAAAATTATCAACCTTATTTTATTTGTGAAAGGTATTTTGATAAAAGATTGAGTACAAACTTTTTTTTTCTCGTTAAAATAATGTACACCCATGAATCATACACAATAATACCAAAAACATGTAATGGTAAATAGGATTAAATTTGATTTCATGCTGAAATGTCATGACCACTCTGTTCCCATTTTATGTGCACATGCATGACTCCTGACTCCCTGCCTGCTAGAGCTAAAAAGGTACTTTATCACCATCTCCACATCTGCTCTGCTAGTTTTATGCAATGATAGCAGCTAGCAGCAAGCAGCAGACAGTTAAAACCATTTTTGTCCACTTCAAATATAATTATGGTATATCATTTTTTTTTAATTAATTAATTAATTGTATGGTTGAAGCATTGGTTATTTTCTCCACAATTCCGTCAGATTGACGTCAGCGGAAGGAAAGTCATTTTAGAATAAGGTCAAGTTAAAGATTATGACGACGTTATGTTCTTTATGGAATAGCATACACAGTTGACTCATTCACAATACAACCAAGAACCTGCGTCAGGAAAGTCAATTGGGTGAGTTTTGTTTATGTTGAAGCTCAAAACAAAACTCTGCAAACATTGGAGCAGTGGTTTTTAACCAGAGGGCCTCAGCAGGCTTCCAAGGAGGCCTCAAGATGACTTATGTTTTAAGATATGACAAAACAAGCTTTATAATAAGCTAAAACAACTAAAATTGTATATATTTCTACATTGAATTCATCCCCAATAATTCTACATTTTAAGTATTTTAATTATAATTAGTGTAGTGTATTTAATTTACTTTTTTTACTTATTTAATGTATTGACACTCCTAATTTCTGCAAATTAATTATTGCTGTAGATATTTAAACTCGCATTAGATTGTTTTAACATTAAATAAAGCACATTGTAACGTAGTTCGTAGTCACGGGAAGAAGGAGGCGGGAACCGGCGAACATTTAAAGACTTTAATAAAATAAACAAACACAAAACGAAAGTAAAGCGGCAGCCCCTCGCGGACGACTGCCGCACACAAAACACAAAATAAAATCCAGGCCTGGTCCTCTCTCCTCCAACACTGTCGTCACTCCTCCCTTTTATCCTTCCGGAGCTCCTCCGTGAGACTCGAGACCAATGAGTGGTGCAGGTGTCGCTCATTATCAATTACTCCACCGGCCTCGCTCCGTTCCCACGGCTCTCGGCCCCGCCCCCACTCGTCACACACATATTCAGTACCTAAGATCATCATTGTCATAATTTGTATGCTGTTGATCCAGCCGTGATAAAATAGAAACCTATCTAAAATGGATTATGTTGCTGCTTGCCACATATCGCCGTCACAGCTGGTTGGGACAAAAATTCTGATTAATATGGAAAACAATCCTTTTATCGCATGTCGCAATGTTGCGTTGCATCACGTCTGGTTAGGATACAGTATTAGAGTTCACACGATAGAAACAAGAGTGGCAACCTTAAATATTCAGAACTCACATTTTGATACTTAGTTTGGAAAGTATAATTTGTGATTATTTCAGCTGTAATGAACATCACCATTATTAATATTTACTTTATTCAGTTTCACTATGGCATGGTAATTGGTTTTCATACTTAGTAAATACGATCGCCCCATCCCAAACAGTGACTTTATGAACATAGCTTCTGATTTTGAGCTGTTCCCTTGTGCTAACCTGCATCTAAGCCTGCTTTTCACTGGCTGAGCTGGTTGAGAGAGCTATACATCAACGAAAACGACCCTCATCCTGTGAGTCTCCATTTAATAAGCTATGCACTCGAGATAAAGATGATTCATCCAAAACAAATGAATTGATACGGTGGAGGTGGGCATCTGTGAGGTAGTATCCTGCCTCTGTGTTCACAGAGGCAGGAGCCTGGCACACGGGACAGATAACAGCAGGAGTAATTCACACTAATGCTGGGCATATATCAACAGCCAAGAGAGGCCTTAGGCTGGCAGAAAGTGAGAAGGAAAGTGAGCATGAGACCGAGTGGAAGCAGAGCCCCGTATCAGATACACGCAGAGAGAAACAGAGATGCTAACAGGATTACTTTTGTTAGCTTGTTTTATCGTGCAAGCACCAGAAAGCCTCATGTCTCTCAATCTGAACTCTTTTGAAGCATGCCCATGTCAGATGCAGGATTCCATTCAGCATGTTCTGCTGTAGGTTTCTCAGAAGAAAATAACTGGTCTATTCAACTGATAAGGCTGTCATGGTGGCATATGTGCCAATCACGTCCTTGGCAAAATAATTCCTTTAATGGGGAAGCGTAATTGAATCACTGAGCTTTAGAATGGCCATTTATTACAGAAAGCAACATCAGCGACAGTGAGGAAAGTGGCAGCACTGATTGATGTCACTCTCTCCTCAATGATCAATTATTGAAAAGATCACTGAATCCTTCTTTTACTGACAATCTATCACCAAAGCTTCACCACATTTAGGATTTTTGAGCTTTAAAGAAGTAACTAAGCCTCTGAATTAGTATGATGATCATTCACCTGATAATATTGTTCCCTCCTATTTTATGATGTTGTGTATTGGCCATATGATTTAGTCAGTAAACTTAGTTGTGTTTGTTTTTCTTTTTTCAGATTGGGACTATGGATCAGGTTGTATACTTTGCATGGTTTTTATTAGATGGTAAATAAATTTTTTTGGCCATGAAAACATCCCTATGTCTGACAAACTCACAAAAACACTTTCGGAAAAAAAAGTCCGTTGAAAATAATAAAGTAGAAAAATCTAATTTTTGTTTAATGCAAGTGAGTTCCAGAGAGTTATACACCAGTGATGAAACTAGCGGACATTACAAAAGTACCGTAATCTGTAAAACCATTACAGATTACAAAAGTGCAATTGCATCGTACAGCTCCAAATTGAATGTAGACCAGTTCTTAGTAAAAGTGAATGTTATAATACTAAACATAAGAATGGAGTAGTGGCCACAATGCCACAGTTTAATCCTGTTTACAATAAATAAACCTTTTCTTGAGCAGGTTTGAGCATATGGGCATGTTGCTATGACAACACATTCGAGATGAGCTTTAAAGAACGGAACAATACAAAAATACATCAACTCTTGAATTTCATCTGAAAGGAAAGTTCTAGGTGGGGAACATTTACATTTCTGACAGTGAAGTCTCACATGCACACCTCCAGGTGTTCTGAATTCGCTCCGAAAGCCACAGAGCAATAATGAATGATATTTTTTCTGGTTGTGACCAGGGATCCTCAGACCTGGCCGAAGGTTTTGACTTGGCAGCAGGTAATAGCCCTCCATCTATAAGAGTCCATAGGCTGTCTAGATAATTAGGTAACACTTTATTTCGATAGACCACTTTAGACATTCTATTAACAGTAAGTAACTTTGCAACTACATGTCAACTAGCAGTTAGTAGAGTATTAGTAGACGGTCTGCTTAATATCTTCTAACACTTTCTTTGTCAACATTCTACTAACCCTAAACCTACCCTAACAGTCTACTCTGAGAGTTAGTAGACATGTAGTTGCAAATTAATGAGAATTAGTTGACATGTAGTTAACATTTAGTTACAAAGTTACTTATAGTTAATAGAATGTCTAAAGTGGACTATCGAAATAAAGTGTAACCAAACCCAAACTTCTGTAATTCTACATTTTACGTATTTTAATTATAATTATTGTATTTACTTATTTAACTTATTTAATCTATTGACACTCCTGATTTCTGTAAATTAATTATTGTTGTGGATATTCAAACTTGCATTAGATCCTTTTAACATTAAATAAAGCTGCCACTTGCCACATATCACCATTGTGACTGGTTAGGACAAAAACTAATATGGAAAATATGTAAATTTAATATAAAAGATACATTTTTTGCATGTTGTTGCAGCATTGCATCACATCACGTCTGGTTAGGACACTGTATTAAAGTTCGCACACAGGATAGAAACGAGAGTGACAACCTTAAATATTCAGAACTCACCCACATTTTGATATAAAGTTTGGAAATTATAATCTGTGATAATTTCGGCTATGATGGACATCACCATTATTGATATTTACTTTATTCAGTTCGACTATGGTATGGTAATTGGTTTTCTTACCTAGTAAATTTGATCGCCGCATCCCAAACAGTGAACATAGCTACTGATTTTGAGTGGTTCCCTTGTGCTAACCTGAATCTGGGGCTGCTTTTTACTGGCTGAGCTGTCTGAGAGAGCTATACATCAACGAAAATGGCCCTTGTCCTGTGAGTCTCCATTTAATAAGCTATGCACTCGAGATAAAGATGATTCATCCAAAACAAATGAATTGATACGGTGGAGGTGGGCATCTGTGAGGTAGTATCCTGCCTCTGTGTTCACAGAGGCAGGAGCCTGGCACACGGGACAGATAACAGCAGGAGTAATTCACACTAATGCTGGGCATATATCAACAGCCAAGAGAGGCCTTAGGCTGGCAGAAAGTGAGAAGGAAAGTGAGCATGAGACCGAGTGGAAGCAGAGCCCCGTATCAGATACACGCAGAGAGAAACAGAGATGCTAACAGGATTACTTTTGTTAGCTTGTTTTATCGTGCAAGCACCAGAAAGCCTCATGTCTCTCAATCTGAACTCTTTTGAAGCATGCCCATGTCAGATGCAGGATTCCATTCAGCATGTTCTGCTGTAGGTTTCTCAGAAGAAAATAACTGGTCTATTCAACTGATAAGGCTGTCATGGTGGCATATGTGCCAATCACGTCCTTGGCAAAATAATTCCTTTAATGGGGAAGCGTAATTGAATCACTGAGCTTTAGAATGGCCATTTATTACAGAAAGCAACATCAGCGACAGTGAGGAAAGTGGCAGCACTGATTGATGTCACTCTCTCCTCAATGATCAATTATTGAAAAGATCACTGAATCCTTCTTTTACTGACAATCTATCACCAAAGCTTCACCACATTTAGGATTTTTGAGCTTTAAAGAAGTAACTAAGCCTCTGAATTAGTATGATGATCATTCACCTGATAATATTGTTCCCTCCTATTTTATGATGTTGTGTATTGGCCATATGATTTAGTCAGTAAACTTAGTTGTGTTTGTTTTTCTTTTTTCAGATTGGGACTATGGATCAGGTTGTATACTTTGCATGGTTTTTATTAGATGGTAAATAAATTTTTTTGGCCATGAAAACATCCCTATGTCTGACAAACTCACAAAAACACTTTCGGAAAAAAAAGTCCGTTGAAAATAATAAAGTAGAAAAATCTAATTTTTGTTTAATGCAAGTGAGTTCCAGAGAGTTATACACCAGTGATGAAACTAGCGGACATTACAAAAGTACCGTAATCTGTAAAACCATTACAGATTACAAAAGTGCAATTGCATCGTACAGCTCCAAATTGAATGTAGACCAGTTCTTAGTAAAAGTGAATGTTATAATACTAAACATAAGAATGGAGTAGTGGCCACAATGCCACAGTTTAATCCTGTTTACAATAAATAAACCTTTTCTTGAGCAGGTTTGAGCATATGGGCATGTTGCTATGACAACACATTCGAGATGAGCTTTAAAGAACGGAACAATACAAAAATACATCAACTCTTGAATTTCATCTGAAAGGAAAGTTCTAGGTGGGGAACATTTACATTTCTGACAGTGAAGTCTCACATGCACACCTCCAGGTGTTCTGAATTCGCTCCGAAAGCCACAGAGCAATAATGAATGATATTTTTTCTGGTTGTGACCAGGGATCCTCAGACCTGGCCGAAGGTTTTGACTTGGCAGCAGGTAATAGCCCTCCATCTATAAGAGTCCATAGGCTGTCTAGATAATTAGGTAACACTTTATTTCGATAGACCACTTTAGACATTCTATTAACAGTAAGTAACTTTGCAACTACATGTCAACTAGCAGTTAGTAGAGTATTAGTAGACGGTCTGCTTAATATCTTCTAACACTTTCTTTGTCAACATTCTACTAACCCTAAACCTACCCTAACAGTCTACTCTGAGAGTTAGTAGACATGTAGATGCAAATGAATGAGAATTAGTTGACATGTAGTTACAAAGTTACGTATAGTTAATAGAATGTCTAAAGTGGACTATCGAAATAAAGTGTAACCGATAATTATATCAATTTGTGATGTGGCCTTTTTTGCAAAAAACAAATAAAAATAAAAATAACAACCAATTAAATCTGCTATGGACACATTTGCTTCTCTGTATGAAATATAGATTCTATAACAATGATGATTGTCATGAGTATCAACTGAACTTTGAAATTAGACTATGTCATTGCGACTGACATTTTTGGCCTGATTGGTATGCATAATTTTGCCCTTGTGTTCCACCTCCAAATTTAGTCTTCATGTTTTATCTTCATTTAGTCTTCAAAGTCTTCATGTTTGCCATCTTGGCAACACCCTGAGGCAGCTATTTTCTAGTCATGCAATTACTACTTTTATCTACTTTGGATCAAAACATCCCAAATTATTTGTCAAAATTACATTTCAATAACTTACATACATCAAAAAAGCACTATAATTATCATGTATCAATAAAACAATCCCAATTTAAATATTGCTTATTTAGTTTTCAGGTCTGTCCAGCTAATGTTCTTAACCTTATAGAGCTGTGGTGGCACATTGCCAGAGATGTAAATGAGATTGATTTTTTTATTAACTGCATCTTATTTATGGTATATATTTTAAGCAGCTTCTCTTGATCTTAAAATATTACTTGAAATGTAGTCTACAACATAACGCAGATGGAACAGTTTTCCCAATATAACGAGCCAGCTGCCACAAACTGTGAATAAGCAGAAGTGTCACTGACTGAGCACCCTAAAACTGATGGTACTGCCTGATTGCTGAACCTGTCGACACGACATCTTAAAAATGTGCCATTCATTGCGCAAGACACTGGCAGCCAGTCAATAATAATGAAATTGGCTAAATAGTGAAATAGCAAAATGTGTTGCTGTCCTTAAAAGTGTTATTTGCTGCCAGTGACAAGAATTTTGTATTCTAATCATGGGTCTCAGACCACAAAAAAAAAAATATTGAAGAAAGAAAGAAAGAAAGAAAGAAAGAAAGAAAGAATCAGACAGTGCCTCTATCAAAAAGACAGTTCACTGGTTTAATTGAAAAGCTGTACTTCCATTCCTACAGTCCATATTTCTCCCATTCACTTACGTCCATCTCCTATTTTTGTTGTGTCAGAATCACCCAGTGAGAGTACTGTACAGAGAGCTCATGTCACAATGCCATAGCATGCTAATTATTTATGTATTCATTTATTTGTTCATTGAAGTACAAGCAGTGTTACTTTTTCATCCAAAATTTCTAGGAAACCTTTGATTCATCACTAGAATTCATTAGATGTCTGCACTGTATAATTTTCATGTCCAGACTCATTTACATCTAAGAGAAAGGATATTGACAAAAAAATATTTAAATGTTTATGTTCCCTCTACTATTACTAATTTCACATTATTTAACTATTATTATTTTAAATTACTCTTGATTCTTCTTTTTTTCTTTTCTTTTCCCTTTCTTGTTTTTTAAATATATATTCTAAATTTTTAGAAAATCTAGTATTTAATTCATGAATGAGACTATGGGAAATCTAATGTCAGTTATGATAAAATAAACAGATCTATTTTTTTTCTGAACAACATTATAATGTTAATATTAACTTGATTTGTGTAAATATCGTTATTTTCAAAACTATTTGCAGATGAAATAGTGAGACATGTTTTGTTCTGTGTCTCAGGAATTAATTAATTGTTTTATAGTTTGTGACTGCAAATATCAATATTTTATCATGAGGCTGCAAGTGTAAATGTCAACATAAAAATACAAATTTTTATTGTACAGATATAGTTTTATCTGAATATTCAACCTCTCAATATTTATAGTTGCAGTTATCACACAGCATGCAAAAGCAGTCACAACAACACTGGTGAGCATCTCATGAACCACAACGCTGTTCATTACAGCACTTTCGTTATCCAGTGTGACTTTTGCCTCACAGCATCCCTGTGACAACTGTTGCATCTTTGAAAAGATTTTGCCTGACAACCTTTTGGTAACACTTTCTATGAAGCCCATATTTATAATACGTTATAAGAGTATTCGGTAAGTAAGTAAACAGAATTTACAGCGTAACTTTTTTGTAATTACAGTGTACCTATTCAGTACCTCTGTGTAGGTATAAGGTAACAATATGCGAAGTTTGGGGAATAAAGGAGTAATAATCTGTAAAATTACAAATTATTTCTTTCTATTCTCGTGAATTATAAATCATAGCAGAAACTCATTAACTCATTTCTCTAGATGTGCAGTTTTGTTGTTCAGTAATCTCCATCATGTCCATCCTTTAATAATAGAATGTGTACCCCATGGTTAAAAAATACCTATACGCCTATAATAAAATACCAATATAAAATTATAAAAAGTATATATCGTCTGTCTAAATAATTCCCAAACATAATATTGTTGTTTAGGCCATACATACCACGTAATATTAGAATAAGCACCTCTTAGTTTCAAAATACTTACAGTATAAATGATTTGTAATTTTACAGGTTGTTACTCCTTTATTCCCCAAACTTCGCATATTATTCCCTTATACCTACACGGAGGTACTGAATAGGTACACTATAATTACAAAAAAGTTACACTGTAACTTCAGTTTACTTACGCAGTTCTTTGCAGGTTGCATATCTGGTTGTTACCCCCTTATTACCCAAACGTAACACATTGCTCCCTTATACCTACACGTATGTTCTTTATAGGTACACTATAATTACAGAAACGTACACCATAAATTCAGTATACTTACATAGTTCTTTGCGTGTTGTAATCTAAAGCGTTACCGAGTATTCTTAAGGCATTATAATGAATCTCATGAGTAATCATAACAACACTTTTAAGGCATTATAATAGTTATTTGTGGTTATAGCCTTTGCTATGATTTTTTAATGATTATTATGATTTATAATACACAATGAACACAATGCATCCACTTAACTTACAATGTCCTCTAAAAAGTCTAATAATTCTTAAACAGCCATAAGATCAGATATCTGATCGGATGAATGTGCAATATGGCACATTTGATTTTTAACTATAGTTACTGTAATAACAGTAAGATAGTAAGATACAGTGCAGATCTTAAATAAATAATGTTAAGATATGAGACTTATAATTCATTATAAATTAAGTGGATTTAACATGACGTATTGCGTGTTATAAATAATCATACTCATTAAAGTTATAACAACAAATAAGAAAGTTTTATAATGTATTATAATTGTTGTTATGATTATTTGTGAGATGAAACAACATATTATAAGGTTTATCTATAATCCATTATGCATTCATTATGTCTTAAGCATACCCTTATAATGTGTTAACAACTGACAACTAGATGAGCCCCAGAGACAGATCCCCAGTGAGGACCTTGTCTCCAAGACGACCACTGGGACAAGACCACAGGAACCAGTTGAGTCCTCTGCACAATGCGACTTTGCTGCAGCCTGGAATTGAACTGCTGGTTTCGTCTGGCCAGAGGAGAACTGAGCCCCCGACTGAGCTTGTTTTCTCCCAAGGTTTTTTCTCCATTCTGTCACCGATGGAGTTTTGGTTCCTTGCTGCTGTCGCCTCTGGTTTGCTTAGTTGGGGACACTTAATTTTCAGCGATATCGTTGACTTGATTGCACAGATACTATTTAAACTGAACTGAGCTGGATGATGACATCGCTGAATTCAATGATGAACTGCCTTTAACTGAAAATTGAGTGTTTACTATTGTCATTTTGCATTAACGCACTATTTTCCTAATTAGTGCTGTACAGTTTCTTTGACACAATCTGTATTGTTAAAAGTGCTATATAAATAAAGGTGACTTGACTTGACTTGACTTGTTATAAAAATTGGCTTCATAGAAAGTGTTACCAAGCTTTTTTCAACACATCTTTCACATCTGTCTCCCAGAGGACATCCATCCCCTGTCTACCCAACGAGACTCTTTTATCCAACAACTCCAGTCTTAACTGTTTTGCTTTACTGCAATCTTCATGTGGTCTAGCTTGCCCTGCAATATAATTTTCAACCTCAAGTTCAATGAGATCTCAGACCAATGGGTCAAAAGCCTTCAGATATGACTCCAGCCAGTTCAGAGGCAGATGAAGCATCAGCGGTGGGAGATGCAGAGGTGAAACAACTTGACTCTTAGTTTTGTTTGTGGAATGCTAAAGTTCAGGAGCCTGTTTATTGCCACAGTTCCCAGATTTGGCATATTAAGACTGAAATTAATTTGTCTTTGATGGTAGACGTTTTCTTTATATTTGATATTCACATTCCCAGATTGATTGATTTATATGTACGATTGTAAGGCATCACCTTGAGAAAGCAGCGTTTACCAGTCTGAATAGACTCAATAATCTTCTCTTGCTCGCTGTTTATTGATTGACTGTATTTTGTTTTTATCATAAATTGACCACCACTTTATTTATGCATCTTTATGAGGAAGGCCACATACATCTGTAGTGATTTCCTTACACACAAATATGTGTAGATTAAGCTCAGACATTCTGCTGAGGTGTGAACCAGTTTTTTGAGGAGAGTTTTGCTGTCAAGGGGGATTTGAAAAACACCATTTATGAATGTGTAGTTTTTTTTTGTTTGTTTTGTTTTTTTGTCTAGTGCTCTGAAAAGATATGTCTGAGGCGAAGACTCAAACATTCTGAATCTGTGAAAAATAATTGTATTCTATGTCAGACTTTCTTATCATTTCTATTATACATTGAAATATAAAAACTGGTGATGGCAGTGGGGGTCGGGGGGTTGGTTTGAGGTAGAGGAACTTGTGTGACATAAGGTTGAAACCTGTTTACACCTGCAGGTATTGGATGACAGGTTCTCCCTCTGACGGAATGAGGTTCAATTCATGGCTTCCATCCTGTGACCTGTGGCCAAGCAGTGACATGTCATCGCCTTGCTATAGAGAAAGTGAGTGACACATGTACATTGTTTTGAGGCCAGAAGTGACAGATATGTACAATATGAACTCGTTGAAAGGTTATAAAATCTTGAACTCCATTAAATATCTGGGTGGGTGTTGTTAGCATGATATGTATTACAAGGCTCTTTAAACTGAGAGCCAAAGGCATGGTTGCTAGTGCCACTCTGCTTCATGTTGACTGCTGGTGAAAGGGGGTGACAAGTCTCATGCTGGTTTTATGTGAAGATACAAGGAGCTTTTAAACGCTGTACGCACTTATTGATGCATACCCTTGAGTCCAAGTGAGGACACTGGCTCTCCCGTGCTGTGCATGACATGGGCAAAATTAGCACCCTTTACCAAAGTGGTGTTTGGCATTTCCCTTGACGATCTGGGATGGATGTAATTGGAGTAAACTGTCTCTCAAATTGCGCGTGTAAGTCATCAGGCACAAAGATGGAGTGTAGAGCACTTGGTGCTGCCGTAGCAACAGGGAGGCTAGCGCAAGAGCCTGCTTTTTCCTTGGAAAATATTTTCGGGAATGGTTTGCTAAGCTCATCTGATCTAGTGGTCAACAATTATCAAGCATCTTATGCTTGACTGGATGAGAGAGAGAGAGAGCGAGAGAGAGAGAGAGAGAGGGAGAGGGATAATAAACATTTAATAATTAAATATGATCGTCAATGTCCACTTCTCCACATACTTTATGTGGGTCACAGCTGGACTTACTTACAATGATTTGACATTATCTTATTAATTTAATGTAAATAAATTTCATATAACATCTGCATATTTTCCATTTCCCCCACATATGAAAACAAACTCATGCTTTGGTAAATCATAATTATAATGTTTTATATTATAAGTATAACATAAAACTTTATAATTATGACACAAGTTGCATTGACATATAAACTCATATGAGATAAAAGTAAAAAATGATGACATGAGTTATTATGAAATAAAAGAAGTCAAAATTACTTAAAAAAACAGAAATGCATATATATGACATACGTTTTTTAAGTCATAATTATGAGTTACTAGGTGGTAAAAGTTATGCTTATGAGATATTTATGACAAAAAATATATGAATTTTTATGAATGCAATTATGAATTACACATCATGATTATGATTTGCCAAATTATATATTTATTATTATTATTATTATTATTATGTGGTGAAAATGGATGCCAAGGTTATTATAATGCCAAGGTTCTATTATCAACCTCAGTGTCTTGTATCACAGTATTTCCTATGGAAGCTTGTTTCTGCCTCAGAAAAAAAAAATGTAGTTGTGACTTTATATAATTCATCATAATTGTGAGTTTATATCTCAAAATGTGCCTGTATATCACAACTGTCACTTGCAACTGTGTCTTTATATCTTACAGTGTGACGTTTTTCTTATTCTAAACTTTATCTCACAAATAAAGTTGCATAATGTAATATTGAGAGCTAGGAATTGAAATGGGTAATGCAGTCTAAATTCAAACTATTGGAGATAGTTGTTTCTCCAACCCCTCCTCTTCAGACTCGAAGCTCACACAGGTTGCCAGATTGAGGACACGCAAAAGGAACAAGCGCAATTGACAATGGAAGGAGACGAGCTTTACACTTAAGCTGATGAGTTGATTTATCTGAGTTTTAATATGCCTTTGGCCATAGAGCTTTTTAGATGCTGAGGCTTTATAGGTCAGGTAGAAACAGTTAATTTACAGCTTCCATGGCTGCAGTATGCTATGTTTTCCACCAACTGGCAACCCAGGGTGTCGAAATACTATTGGGTAAATTTGCAGCGGGCGGAATCACATGGACCAAAGCAAAAACAACAATTCAACAATTCCAAAAATTACACTTTTAACTGGTCTATGTTTTTACTCTGCAGGTACAGCAAAAATGACTTCCACATAACTTAATGTGTGGCTTTTCATCAGTTGTAATTGAGGGGGTCCATGGTGCTGTGCAGCAAAAAACTTTTTGTGAATGCAATCCGGTAAAATTCAAATAGGTAGTCTTGGGAAAATTCCTCATTGTTTTCCCCTGGAAGTTAAGATGAGCAGGGTATATAGGAGGTGCTCTCTGCAGGTTTAATAAGTGGACAAATCCACCAGGGGCTTTCCATCAATAAGGTCTAATGTTGGGGGGTGGAGGGTGGGTGCATTTGCATGTTTGCTGTCAACAGAAGCTTTATGAGAGCACACCACATGAATCAACATAATTAGTGCAGCTACTGCCTGCTTTTGATATGAAAGATAAAGAAATACCCCCCCCCTTTCTCTCTCTCTCTCTCTCTCACTCACTCACTCGCTCCAGTACACTTTGTTTGTCTCTGTCTGCTATGGATGACAGGTGGGCTGTAGTGCTGGTGTTTCTATTGCAGCTGCATATCCAGTGGAGGCACAGGTGTCTGTCCATAATGCAGCTCATCCTGGCCTCACAGCAGACACATCTGTCAAGAACGTTTCAGTCACACAGACACCATATGAGGATGCTGCAGAGCTTATTATTCAGTTTACCATATTCAGCACCTACATTTAGATGCTCCAAAGTGGGCATACCACCCCAAACTGAGAGAGACTAATCAGCGTATTGTATTCTCGAACAATACAAAATCCAAAAACACTGTTCATATAATGATTCATTTTTGACAAAACAAGGACATATTTCTTGATCTGTTTTGTCATGCATAAATAATTGTGTTTTATTCAATGTTAATAAAAGTAAACACTGTTTCATATCACGTATTACAGTAATGAGTCCACTAAGCATAAGCATACAGCACAGATGTTTTTTTTTTTTTTTACAGTTTTATATGATGTGATCTTTAAGGCATGAATAGGTGTTAGTGCTCTTTCTCTCTCTTTTTAGAGTTTTAGATTTCTCACTCTCACCTTCCTTCTTTCTGTTTTCACCTGCTGGTAACAGGATGTGCTGCTGTTGTGACGTTTGTGACACCAAAGCAGCCAGCAGACACAGACAACTGACAAGGAAGACAGGGGCTCCAGGGGGGGGGATGGAGAAAGCACAGGAGACACAGCAAGACAGATAACTGAAAAGGACTCATGGCTCCTGAGAGCACTGAAGTAAAATGAAAAGAGCAAAGAGAGAGGCAGGAGAGTGCGGTGGAGTGTGGGAGGAAGCGATGGAGAGGTGGGTGTTAGGAGAATAATGTGCTATGCAGTGGACGTTATTTTTTAAAAACTGCAAGATCTTCTCCCTAAACCCAAGGTTTAACAATTGAACTACTCTAGTTCTGCTGTATGTTTTTTGTGAAGCCTAGGGATATAGTTTCTACATAAACAGCTGACTATGTATGGTCTTGAAGGTGAGACAGCAAGTACCTGGGCAGAGATCTAGGTTTGTCACATGTGCCAATCGTACAAATGCACCTAAATCTGAATAGCTTTTTTTTTTTTTTTTTTCTCGGTTTAAATATTTTAAAATTTAAGTAAAACTGGTAACACTTTACAATGAGGTTCCATTAGTTAATGTTAGTTAATATATGAACTCAAATGAACAAACAATGATACATTTATTACAGTATGTATTAATCTTTGTTAATGTTAGTTAATGAAAATATATTTGTTCATTGTTAGTTCATGTTAATTCACATTAACTAATGTTAACAAGCACAACTTTTGATTTTAGTAATGCATTAGTAAATGTTGAAATTAACACGAACTTAAATTAATAAATGTTGTAGAAGAATTGTTCATGCTTAGTTCATATTAACTAAAGTAGTTAACTAATGAACCTTATTGTAAAGTGTTACCTTTTTGCCTTCATTTGTACACAGGTAGGCTTTGCTGACCAAGGAAAACCATCAGTAGTACAGACAGCAGGTAAGCTGTTTATGTAATAGTACAGACAGCCGGTAAGCTGTTTTCTTTATTTGCGGCCTACCATAGGTAGATCAATCACCACAGAGAAGCTCCAATAAAACACCTTTTTGAGTTACTATGAAGCTTTGGCTTTTTGAACATTTTCAGAGGTTGTACCTTCAGCAGAAGCAGAACAGAACAGACTGAAATTGTTATAAACTCGTGCTTAGCTTCTAGGAAGCCATCACTAGACAACGGCATCACATGATTGAACATATAGAGGAATGAATACAAGACAATTGCACAGCTCTCCACTGAAAACAGAACATATAAAATCTGATGTATTTACTCAATGAGGACAGAGAGCACAGAGGCTTTGTGTTGTTTGCTCTTCTTTTTGCAGTCATTGTAAAGTGAATAAGAGAAGATTGTTTGTTTCTCTTGTCCTGTGAAATCAGATCTCAGAGATTGTGTCCATACAAAATGGAAAGAGAATGCATTGTCAGATTGTTGTTTTTTTCCCCCTCTCAAGCTGAGATTTGTTGCTATGGGAATAAAGTATGTACAAGCTATATAAAGTATACCGCTATATACGTCCTTTCAATCTCTGCTTCTTACCAGTAAATGTGAAGACTTGAGCAGATATAATATATGTTTATGTGCTCACACACTAAGAGGAAGGGAAGAATAAACATTCTTTAACTAAAAAAAAAACATTAGAAAAATTACAGTATGTTTTAGTACATCAAGATTTTTTATCTGAAAAGAAAATTGTATTCCTTTATTCCTTAATTGTATTTATTTTTATTTTTAAATTTTTTTGTATGCCACACCAATCCAGTAGTGAGCTTACAATGCCATGTTTTGTTAAACATCATACAAGTAACGGTTGCATCAGCAATGCACCAAGCAGTTCTCCCACTGTGACTAGTGCCTATTTATCTGCGTCTTCCAGTAAATCAGGTAGGACTGCAGGGCGAACATAATGTAATTAATATTCATGAGTCGTGCTGATAAGTTTTGGGACAACTTGTTCTCTGGTTCAGACTAGGTCATGTTAGATTATTGCTAAATACTAATTTCACAGTTGGGCCTTATGCTACTATTATTGTTGACTGGAATATTTTATAGTCACACACACACACACACACACACACACACACACACACACATAGGCCTGTCGCAATAATCAATATATCGACTTATCGCGCAATATATGTCCATGACCTCAATTATTTTTGGTGACGCAATATATCGCCCATTATATTTACTTAAAAATTAATGTCACCATGTTTTGTACATTCCACTTGCGCCTGTGTCTTTTGCAGCTTCTCGGTCAGGAAAAAATCTGTAGATGGAAAAATCTCCAGACAAGTTACTTGTGCATTTTTAATTTTTTCTTCTTGCTACTTTGCACTTTTTGTTAAAATGTTTTTATTTACTATTTATTCAGGTTTTTTAAGGTATCTAGTATTTTGATACCTAATTTCCATGATCTAAATATTCTTAAAAATTAAAAGTTTGTTGTCATTTGGAAGTGTGTAGGCCGTCTTGCATTATTATGCTGTTACATTAAAAAATGGCAATAATATCACTTATCGCAATTATTTCTGGGGCAATATATCGCACAACAAAAAGTTGTTATCGTGACAGGCCTACACACACACACACACACATACACATACACATTCTGCCTTGTGGATGACTTGAAGTACAGTAAGTTTTGAAAACTGGCCAAAATAACTAAATAAAGAATACAAACATTTTAACCATTACAGGGTTGATTTCGAAAGCAAAAAAAACACTATAACATTCAAAAGATTGGGTTGTGAAATATTTATTTATTTGTTTATTTGATTGATTGATTGATTGATTATGTTTATGTTTATGTTTATGAATGAGGTCTCTTCTGCTCACCAAGGCTGCATTTATTTTATCACAAATACCACATATATATCACAAATATATCACAAAATATCACAAATAGGCAATCTCTAGGTCCCTAAGATCCAGTAATCTTGGTCTCCTCTCTGTTCCTAGATCGAGGTTCCATTGCAGAGGTGATCGAGCCTTCGCTGTTGCTGGTCCTAGTCTATGGAACAAATTACCAGCTTCTATTAGAGCTGCGCCCTCTTTGCCTGTATTTAAATACCTGCTTAAAAACATCTTTTGTCAATAGCTTTTATCTAGCCATGCCAATTATTTTGTTATATTGTGTTTTGATGTTTTGTGGTTTCTTATGTTTTATTTTAGCTGTATTGTACAGCACTTTGGATCAACTGGTAGTTGTGTGAAAGTGCTTTATAAATAAATAAAAAATTTAAAAAATACAGTAATATTGTGATTTTTTTTGTTTCAATAACTATTTTCTGTTGTAATATATTTTAATATGGAATTTATTCATGTGATGGCAAAGCTGAAATTTCAGCAAACATTACTCCAGTCTTCACTCTTAAAAATAACTTTTTTTTTGTTTGATTGTTTTTTTGGCATTTATGGAATCTTTCCATTTGACAAAAAAAAAAAATTTATTGTGGAAAAAGGATCTTTAGATTATTTAAATTTTCATTAAGAAGAAAACATTAAGAAAAACAAAAAAGTCATTCTGATTCTTCAGAAATATTATACTAATAAAAGTAAAATATTATTGACCCCAAATTTTTGAGTGGTACTGTATTTACATAAAAATAACATTTAAGAAAAGAAGATTTGAAAAAGCAGACTTGTGCCACATAAAACTTTTTTAAAATGCATGTTTTTTTTTTGTTTTTTTTTATGTTCACAAAGGGTTCCCCTCAGGCCCTTGGGGCCTGTGAGAGGACCAAACTTGTTTTTGAGACAGAAAAATTCATGATGGCAGCATCACCTGTTGACAGTTGCTGTGAAAGCTGTCCTACACTGTCAGTGACAAAGACACATACCAAAGAAAAAAGAAAGTGACGGAGGAAGTATACATGTATAGTTTTTCCTTTAAAATAAGCAAATGAATGAAATAACATATTCTGATAGAGAACAGCATGGAACCCTAGAACTTGTTTATTTATTTGTGTGTGTGTGTATATATATATATATATATATATATATATGTATATATATATTTTATTTTTTTTATTTTTTTACTCCAGGACCCTTCTATGACACTGAAGCTAGAAAAATCTTCAAATAATAAAAAAAAAAGTTGTGCTGAATCTTTAAGGCTGCATATGGCTAATATTCCCATTGAACATTTTGCCTGATATGTACCTGCCTAAAGCTGACTATTGATTTTTTAGATGGTATGCTCACATAAAGGCAATCCTTACAGTCAGAGCAGAAGCATGTTTCATAGCTCCTGCCACCTCTGTCCACTACAATGCACAATCAAAGGCCATTGTTGTAGCTCCAATAGCATCACCCAACAGTGTGTGCATGAGTTCACTGTGGGTGAGCCTGTCATGAGAGACACGCTGGCTGAACTGTGGAAGAGCTGTGAGCAGCTTAATCTGTGTCAGGCTGCAGCTGAGTGGAAATCAGTGACGATCAGGGACAGCGCAGGACATTTGGAAGTCTACTCTGAAGTCTGAAGAACCTTTTTCTGTTTCCTACTCATTGGGGATCTCACAGTAGAACACACAGTCCTGAAAGTTTTATATTTTCTCATATTTTTTTGCAAACAGTGTTAAAGTCTCTGCAGTCACAGCTTTAACATGTCAACTCCATCACCCCAGTGTAATAGTTTCTGTAAATAGTTGTGGAATAAATCTTGGCATTTTTGTTATGTTTATTAATGCAGCTACAACTGAAGAAAAAAAACTGTTCCACTGTACCAGACGTGGTTAATGTGGTAAAATATTCAATTTTGTCATCTCCGCCGGACGTCAACTCCGTCAGACTTGTAATCTGACGGAGTTGACACATGCTCACAAAACTCTTTATATGTTTTGCATATGGGGAATTATTCTAATGTTATTTCATGATTTTATTTACAAACATATCTGGGCTGATTTATATGCCTAATGCAGGTCAGGCACAAATACAATTTAATAACTGATGGGGTTTAAAGACGGGATACAGATAATTTCATATTAGGCACATTACTGTTGCTGCTGGGTGGCTCATAATAATGCTTACACTGAACCTAATATGAGCTTCTTGTATTTTGTGAGCTACTGGAGACTCAGATTGAGACATCCACTAGAAAGATTATTGCATTCAATTAAATATCAGTTTAAAAATGAGTTAGTTGTCTTTATTTGTTGTCTTGTCAATCAGTTGTTGTAACCTCAGTTGGACCTTTGTCAACTCCATCATTTTTTGTCAACTCTGTCAGTTTATGACACTGTTAGATAAAGGTTTGAAGATGAAGGTCTGTTAATTTTGAAATAAAGATTCTATCCTTTTAATTGTTTTAAAATAGTGAAACATGAATGGAACTACATGATAATATGTCTGATTTACCAAAGAACATTGGCTATATATGTTTAACATTAAAAAATAAATGTAGGAATTGGATTGTTCATAATAGGGTGAAAATAGGAAAAATATAATGTAAAAAAAGAACATATTTGATCACTTCAGCTCCTTTACTGAATGTCATTATTACATAATTGAAGACTTTATGCTGTTATTGGGTGGATCAAATTAAAATGTAATGCGTTTTAATGCGTCTGACGGAGTTGATACAAATTAAGTTATGAAGTGAATAAATGTACATTTTTAGAAAAAATAAATAAAAAATTTCTGAAAAAACAGTTCCCTTACATTGTTCATTAGCCGAGACCTTTCTCTACAAATACACACATGTATAAACAATTAAATGAAATAATAAAAACTCACATTTTAAAACATGTTCTGTCCCTTATCTCAAGAATAATTTTCATAGTTGCCCTAAATGTGTAACATTTCAAATAATTTTGCCCTGTGCCACTTGGGGTAAAAATCTAAAAACACATCTAAATAGATCAACAAACCATTATACATGTACAGTTACTAAATTTCTTCCTAAAGAACAGCGGGGATAGTTTGTAAGTTGGCACCTCACAGAGCAAAGAAGATAATATTTTTAAGCAGAATAAAAGACAATGGATGAGTTGTGAACTAATGTTACATTTTGCAGAAAGATACTGAAGGCTATAGTAGATTCAGTGTAATTTAAATACTATGAAGTATTATGCTATGAAATTTAATTAGCCAACAAGTTAAATGCACTTGGCAGTGGATTTATTTAAACTATTTTCTCAATTAATCTACCTGACAAAGAAATGTTCTACAAATCACAATAATACTGACAATTTGAACATAATAAGTAAGTTTTCCTCATGCAAAAACATTTTCCACATGCAAATTAATGAAGAGTGTTATATCATTATCACAGCACTGCTACTGAAATGCGCTACCATTCAATATTTTTTTTTTTCAATACTTTTATTCAGGTATTATGCATTAGATTGATCAAAACTGGGAGTAAAAATATTTATAATGTTACAAACGATTTCTATTTCACATAAATGCTGTTCTTTTGAACTTTCTTTTCATCAAAGAATCCAAAAAAAAAATCACAGTTTCCACAAACGTATTAAGCAGCGCAACTGAACAGTTAACTGTAATAATATTTTACAATATTACAGCTTTTACTGTATTTTGATCACATAAATGAAGCCTTGGTGAGCATAAAATAATTATTTCAAAAACATAAAAAATATCTTACCAACCCCAAACTTTTAAACAGTAGTGCAACTCTGAATATTTTTTTCTCACACAGATCAGAATGCTGATCATGGTCTAATTTAGAAAAGACACTCTGCATCTAGAATCAATTTAAAAATAGACAGTAAGTATAAATATAGTGCTATTAATACTGTGGTTTCAATTTTAGAAGCGTGTTAAGTGTTCTTCTAAGTCACTCTGATGTCCAAAATCAGGATGATATGAAAAACATGGCACTGGGGTCAAGGCGAGAGAGATAGACAGTGAGAGATGTAATTGGCCCTGAACAGCAGTCATATCACTTGCCACCTGGGTTCCTCAAACCCTTTTCACCTCAGAATAGCAACAGAAAGTCCTGCTATTGCAGTCCCTCCCTCCTTTTCTCTGAAATCCCCCATGTCTTCCATTCCTGCCCTTTCGTCATCCTGTCATCGGTCCGTTACTTTGATGAATTGACATGAGCGAGATTTCTGATATGCCATACCCGAAGGCTCTGCTTTGAAGTTAGTGTTGAGCCTTTGCAACACATCTATTTTCATTTCAATTTACATCATGATCCGACAGCGGAGGGGGTCTGAGATGTGTAAGGTTCTAATAAATATCTGGCCCTGACTCGACCTCCGAGTGCCTGGGTACCAGGTGAGTTGAAGTAATGTTGTATTTAAGCTCAATAATAACCTCCATGTATGTCAGTGAATCAGGCCAGAAAGATACTCAAGGATATGTGAGCAGTAATGGGACTCAGACTGGAGCATTGGAAACGTCAGTGAGAAGAAAATGAAGTTACTGTATAATAGATTAATGAGTTGATGACAGCTGAATTGGGATTATGTACAGCTGGCGTATGTCTTCCTCAAAGAAATTAACCAAATGGCTCTGCAATGGTTTGTAGTGTTCAGTAATATTTATAAAGTGTGGCTGCCTGAAATGAAAAAGATTGTGTAGAAACAATCCAGGGCAGAGATTCCTAAGAAAGTTACTAAAGTAACTAAACTGAGCTCTTCTGTTTTCTTTGCAAAATATATATTTTTAATTTACCATACAGATCATTTATTGTATGATATACAGTTCCCCTGAGCTCCAGAGAGAATCCTCCTAAATATCAAGATCTCTTCTGTCCTCTTCAGCAACAAATCACTATAGGCATCATAAGCCCAATATGTGTCACAGTTCGCTGTTTAGGAAGCACACAGGAGGCACGAATAAACAAAAACTGTATTTAATCCACGGAACAGGGTACATCCACACTGGAAAAGGACAAACACAGAACGCAAAAGGCAAGTACTTAAATACAGGGGATAATTAACAAACACAGGTGCCAGGAATCATAACCAAACTAAACAAGGACAGGAAAAAGACCATATAAGAAAAACCAGGAACAAAGACAGGGGCAAAACAAGTCCATGATCCTGACATATCACCCCCCTCCCGGAAGGTGCGTCCTCGCACTGTAGAACAACAGAGGGGGGGGAATGGGTGGGAATTGAAGAGGAGGCTCAGGAGGAGGACGGATGTCTGGGAGGGGGCCGGCGGACAGAGTCCAGGGAGGAGACGATGAAGGGAGGAGCCAGGGAGGAAACAGGAGGGATCCGGAGCAGGAGGAGCACAGCAGGACCCAGCCCACAGCCATGATGGCGACCCAAGGTGGAGCTGACGGAGGGAGGAGCCATGGAGGAGGAATGGCCGCCGACTCCAGGGGGCCAACCAACGGCAGCTGAGCAGGTGGCGGAGGAGCCCGAGGCGGAGACGGAGAGCCAATGAGCCAGGGGGATGCCAAGGATCCGGGAGGCCAGGGTGGAGCCGAGGGCTTTGGCGACCGAGGCGGAGATGAGGAATTCTCCAGTCATAGCGACGCTGGAGGATGGCAGACCCGCGGAGCTCACACCGTAATGATGGTGGGCTGAGGGCGAGCAGAGGGGCTGCCAGTCGACAGCGGTGGAGGAGTCAGGAGCAGGTGGGAGGGCGGGCATTTGTGAGCCTCCGGGCATTCAGGGCTAAACTCTGGATTGGGAGCCCCCTCTAGGCTGAACACGGGAACAGGATGGCGCTCTGGAGGAGCAGACAATTGAGGGCGCTTTCTAGGAGCGGGCACTGAAGGGCGCTCTGGACTGGATTCGGTGACTGCAGCTCTATCCTCTTCGGTGTGGCACATTCGCCGCGCCATACTCAGCCGCGGTACAGGGGGCGGAGCTCCTCTCCGCGCTCACACCATCCACGGCTTTCTCCCTCGTGGCGGGCATTGTCGCCGGCTCTCGCACCTGGTCTGACAGGTTGAGCTCCACGTCCGGGGTGATCCTTCACTCAGTCACTCGGCTTGGCGCTGGCTCGTCGATCGCGGCAGGAATTGACTCTCCGTCATCGGTGGGCTCAGGCTGATGCTCCGCACCGCGAGGAGATGGTGGGCTGTGCACTGGGTCTGGAGTGGATCTGACGAGATCATCCACGGGGCAGGTGGTGGATGGCGATCCGTTTCTCACCAGAGTCCACTCCACGAAGGCGACGAAATCCTCTCGAGGTCCATCCTCGGACGAGGGCGCTCTGCTCTGTGTTCAAGCTTGCGTCATAGAATGAGCAGAGCGCGTCGTCCGAGTAGCTGGTGGTGCAAGCTAACAGCCAGAACAGTCTTGTATGGTCCTCGAGAGATCTGTCCCCCTGCTCCAGCAGGAGGAGAAGGAATTCCGGGTGGGTGAAGGGATCCATGTGGGGAATTACGGAAACAAAAAACACTGTACAAACACGAAAAACAAAAACGCAGGGTAGACACGGAGGTAATGGTTTTGGTCGGTTCTTCTGTCACAGTTCGCTGTTTAGGAAGCATGCAGGAGGCACGAATAAATGTAAACAGTCTTTAATCCACGGAACACAGAGTACATCCACACTGGAAATGGCAGGAAACACACAAACATAATGAGTAGAACTGACAAACACAGAACACAAAGGCAATGACTTAAATACTGGGGATAATTAACAAACACAGGTGCAAGGAATCATAATTAAACTAAACGAGGACAGGAAAAAGACCATATAAGGAAAACCAGGAACAAAGACAGGGGCAAAACACAACAAAACAAGTCCATGATCCTGACAATATGAGTTGTTTTCTCTTTGACTCACTTTCTGTGTGAGCAGCGATGTGTGTAGGGAAAACTGTAGGCAATTGTAATCGTTTTTATAACTCACAGACTACAAATCAATCTTTTTGTATAAGAGAACTGTATATACACTGGTCAAAAGTTTGGAATAACTCAGAATGTTTTATTTATTTATTTGATTTTATTTTTTTAAAGAATTAACTCATGTCTTCAAAGTCTGCATTTATAATAACTATTTGAATATATTTTATAACGTCATTTTTTTTTGTGATGAAAAGCTGAACTTTCAGCAGTCATTACTCCAGTCTTCATTGTCACTTGATCCTTTAGAAATTATTCTAATATGCTGCAATTTTATTTATTTTTTGCTAATTTTTTTTTATTGATACCTAATTATTAATCTTTAAGTTTTTGTAGCTTTATAATTTTGTTGAAACCATAACTTTTTTTTTTTTCAGGATTCTTTGATGAGTAGGAAGTTCAATGAACAGCATTTATTTAAAATAGAAACCCTTTGTTACATTATGAATGTCTTTATTGTCACTTTTGATCAGTTTAATGCATCCTTGTTGAATGAAAGAAAGTATGTATTTATTTATGTATTACTTTATTACTTATCTTATCTTATCTATTATCTTAAATCCATTCCAATCTTTTGAATAATAGTGTAGCAGAGTTTCTACAAGCATATATACATATATATGCCGCCAGTCACCCTACACATGTACATGGTGCAGTGAGTGCCGTTTAATGATGAATAAATGTGCCAGGAGACCTACAGTATTGTAATGAAAACTTTCATATATACAGTAGATGTCCCAGATCAGATGAAACACATGAGAGAGAGAACAAGGGAGTAAGATATCAGAGTTCAATGAAAAGAGTGAGCACGGTCAGCAAAGTGTACTCGGAATCAATACAATAAATTACAAGTTTCACCAAGAATAGGATACATTCAAAGAAAGAAAAGAAACTCTTTAAAGCTAATTTTAAACAGAATGCAACCTTTTTTTAATTATGTTTTTTTTATGTTTCATATCCAAATCCCATGTACTGGTTTCTGAGAGTGCATTGGTATGCAGTATACGTCTTGGATGGATATTGATTTCCCAAGGAAAGCTTTTCCATTGAAATCATTACTGGTTGGCTGGAGACATGTCTTGAAACAGAGGGGAAAAACACCACCCATCCAAACACTAGATAATTACCCATTTAAAAATGCACATGTATGCAACATGAACACTTTGCACTTTCAATGCACTTTTTAATGAAAAGCACTGGGAGCTATCCATGGTGCTGAACTGTGCTTTCAGAGGTTTCAAGCTGTGGTTTAGGTCAGTCAGGTCTTGTAGCAAATGCTTTTGTCCAAACGACTATAAGGACACTTATTAGAGGGATAGTTTCCTTCCAGCATCCTGGGGTTCAGTGTCTTGCTCAAGGGTGCACATAGTGATTGCTCATGGCTCACTCCTTGTGGGGACTTAGACATCAATTTTCCGGTTACCAGCCCTGAGCTCTAACCACAACGCAACAGAGAGCCACGTCTTACCCAAACTCAGCCCCTCAAATCAACTGTCTTAATGTTTTCCTATAAAGATAGCCCAAAGGATTCTTGTTTATCACGTAGACATGCATATATCAGACCTGCCAGCCAACTGCAGCAGCCCTTTCATTTATTGATCTTTCACTGTACAGAGCTATCTTCATTCTTTCACTTTGTTGCTCTCTCCTTCCCAACACTCCCCGGTGGGAGAGAGCAATGTTGGCATTCACTACAGACATTCTCTCCACACACAGAGAGGGAAGTTGCACATGAACACGTAATTTAATTCTTCACGTACCGGAGACAGGAGTATGTTGGACTCTGTTCTGACACCATATAGACAGAGGAAACACAGAGGCGTGGACTCTTGGCACAGTTACAGAGAGAGGATTTGTGTCTCCAATCACATCTCTTCCTCTCTCTCTCTTATTTGCACTCTCTCTCACTGTGTTTGAAATGTTATCTCTCTCAGACACTTTGTACTTTATTTGCAACAATGCTATATGGCAAAAAACAAGAAGCTGAGTGGAATGTTAATCTCATGCTTTATTTTTAATTTTTTTTTAATTGCAGTCAGAGCATTGTTAATAATGTCCGATAACATAGCAGTGTCTCTCAGGTGTAGTTAGATCTGTTAATCTCACTCTGTCTGTCTGTCTGTCTGGCTGTCTGTCTGTCTTTCTTTCTTTCTTTCTTTCTTTCTTTCCATTGCATTCTCAATTAATCTTCATTTATTTAGTCTAAAAAACTGCAAACATTCATTCTACCTTTCATAAAACCAAATAAATATATTTCTATTTTTGCATTAAAAACATCTTCTTACAAAGACTGTTATGGGATTTACTACATGCCATGGAACACAAAATTTTAATGCTTTGAGGTTATTTGGAGTAAACCTATGAAATACCTTTGATAATGCTCCTTCAATTTAGTTTAGTTACATAATGCACTATTTGTCATATTTCCAGAAAACATTCCTTTCCTGCCCTCTCATTTCAGAGCTGTATATGGATTTTACTTCAAAGCAGTTTATGAAGGGAGGTCCTATACTGTACATTACACTGCTGTCAAGCTATTCTGTCTGTTACACAAACACATAATAACATTAGGACTCCTTAAAACGTAATATATTTCATGATATGAAAATATATTTTCATCAGCAGTGCTCTGCCAGAGCTCTGCAAGCTTCTTCAGACTTTTCAACAGACATTTCTAGGTAAGCTGAGACATGAAGATGTCTGTAAGCATGTGTAGGTGTAAAGAATCACTCACAGCACAGCCCGACTCTTTGAAATATGTCCCACTGAAAATTATAATTTTTACCATTTAAAAAAAAAAGAACTCGAATCAAAATCACATTTGTGAGAGTTAGACTTTAAAACGATGGAGGCTTTAGGATGTGCTGCTGGGCAAGGCAAGTCTTAAAGACTTGAAGATGTAATGATACTGTAACGCCCCTGTGTCTTTATTTGGTTGTTCCTGTCCTCATTATTAGTTAATTACCTTGATTGTGCTCACCTGTCTGCCCCTCGTTATCCACCCTATATTAGTTCCTGCCTCCTGTAGTCTAGTTTGTCGGTTATTGTGAATGTTACCCTGAGTGTGTCTCATCTACCCATATCTGCCTTGTTGTCTCTACATTAAACATCCTTATTTGAATCCTTGTCGTCCTCGTCATCCTGCCTGCCTCCACACACTGTGACCGTGACAGATACATGGATAAATGTAACGTTTTATAACATTTACAATTAATTTCAAACATAAAAGTACATTTTAGCATTGTAAAATACAGTGTAAATGTATATGAAAACCAGGGGACATGACAGAAAAAGTGGAAATACAAGTATTAATTTCATTTTTTGTATATGAGTTATGGAAAATCTAAATACATGGATGTAACGTTTTATAACATTTACAATTAATTTCAAACATAAAAGTACATTTTAGCATTGTAAAATACAGTGTAAATGTATATGAAAACCAGGGGACATGACAGAAAAAGTGGAAATACAAGTATTAATTTCATTCATTTGGGTTGAGGCTGGGAATTAGTGCATTTGAATATAGTGCATATATAGGTGCATCTCAATAAATTAGAATGTCGTGGAAAAGTTTATTTATTTCAGTAATTCAACTCAAATTGTGAAACTCGTGTATTAAATAAATTCAATGCACACAGATTGAAGTAGTTTAAGTCTTTGGTTCTTTTAATTGTGATGATTTTGGTTCACATTTAACAAAAACCCACCAATTCACTATCTCAACTAATTAGAATATGGTGACATGCCAATCAGCTAATCAACTCAAAACACCTGCAACGGTTTCCTGAGCCTTCAAAATGGTCTCTCAGTTTGGTTCACTAGGCTACACAATCATGGGGAAGACTGCTGATCTGACAGTTGTCCAGAAGACAATCATTGACAC
The DNA here is from genome assembly GCF_001515625.1 of Sinocyclocheilus rhinocerous. Classification (NCBI taxonomy): domain Eukaryota; kingdom Metazoa; phylum Chordata; class Actinopteri; order Cypriniformes; family Cyprinidae; genus Sinocyclocheilus; species Sinocyclocheilus rhinocerous. Next base: position 303,123 of record NW_015626354.1, read on the forward strand.
CCTTCACAAGGAGGGTAAGCCACAAACATTCATTGTCAAAGAAGCTGGCTGTTCACAGAGTGCTGTATCCAAGCATGTTAACAGAAAGTTGAGTGGAAGGAAAAAGTGTGGAAGAAAAAGATGCACAACCAACTGAGAGAACCGCAGCCTTATGAGGATTGTCAAGCAAAATCGATTCAAGAATTTGAGTGAACTTCACAAGGAATGGACTGAGGCTGGGGTCAAGGCATCAAGAGCCACCACACACAGACGTGTCAAGGAATTTGGCTACAGTTGTCGTATTCCTCTTGTTAAGCCACTCCTGAACCACAGACAACGTCAGATGCGTCTTACCTGGGCTAAGGAGAAGAAGAACTGGACTGTTGCCCAGTGGTCCAAAGTCCTTTTTTCAGATGAGAGCAAGTTTTGTATTTCATTTGGAAACCAAGGTCCTGGAGTCTGGAGGAAGGGTGGAGAAGCTCATAGCCCACGTTGCTTGAAGTCCAGTGTTAAGTTTCCAGAGTCTGTGATGATTTGGGGTGCAATGTCATCTGCTGGTGTTGGTCCATTGTGTTTTTTGAAAACCAACGTCACTGCACCCGTTTATCAAGAAATTTTGGAGCACTTCATGCTTCCTTCTGCTGACCAGCTTTTTGAAGATGCTGATTTCATTTTCCAGCAGGATTTTTCACCTGCCCACACTGCCAAAAGCACCAAAAGTTGGTTAAATGACCATGGTGTTGGTGTGCTTGACTGGCCAGCAAACTCACCAGACCTGAACCCCATAGAGAATCTATGGGGTATTGTCAAGAGGAAAATGAGAAACAAGAGACCAAAAAATGCAGATGAGCTGAAGGCCACTGTCAAAGAAACCTGGGCTTCCATACCACGTCAGCAGTGCCACAAACTGATCACCTCCATGCCACGCCGCATTGATGCAGTAATTCATGCAAAAGGAGCCCCTACCAAGTATTGAGTACATGTTCAGTAAATGAACATACTTTCCAGAAGGCTAACAATTCACTAAAAATGTTTTTTTTTTATTAGTCTTAAGTATTCTAATTTGTTGAGATAGTGAATTGGTGGGTTTTTGTTAAATGTGAGCCAAAATCATCACAATTAAAAGAACCAAAGACTTAAACTACTTCAGTCTGTGTGCATTGAATTTATTTAATACACGAGTTTCACAATTTGAGTTGAATTACTGAAATAAATGAACTTTTCCATCCAAGACTTGTTTATTGAGATGCACCTGTATATATATATATATATATATGCATTTTACTCACCATTGATACATATATACATATAACCTTACTGGCAGTTTCATTATAGTTGACTACAACTATAAACCATAAAAATAAATAAATAAGTAAATAAGTAAATAAATAAATAAAATAAAGTTTAGTTTAATTAAACTAAACTAAACTAAAATTATTTTATTTTAGCTATTCAGCTTCTACATTTCTCATTTTCATTTATTTTAACTTGATGTACTAAAATAACTGAAACTAAAATGCAAATAAAATGAATTATATATCACATTACACATTTAATAATAATAATAATAATAATAATAATGACAAAATGTACAATGAATGAATTAATGAATGAATGAAATTCCAAAATATTAATAAAAACTATGACAATTCAAACTATTAATGAAAACTATAATAGTGTTAAGATTGCCAGCAGAGCCGATCTTCCCTATACGCAAAGTATGCAAGCTGTGTAGGGCCCCCGAAACACCAGGGGGCCCCCTTGCTCTCAAAGATGATTTAATTTAATTTATTTTTTCTGAAAGTTTTGTTTTTGAGTTTGGCCAGCGGTTATGAAAACATGAATGTTCATTTATTTTAATGCGGTGCGCTGTCGCCCTTTCTACGTAAAAATTAGTCAAATCATGTAACGTGAATGTCATACAGTCTCTTGCTCGAGACAAAAAAAAAAAAAGTTGAAAGCGTACCGAGCCGCGGAAGAGACACTGTTTCTAAAGTGCTTTCCGTGAGCGCGATTCGAGATGGAGTGAACACGGACAAAGGCGTTTCATTCATTCATAACACCCCCCCCACCGCCGACACAGTTTTGCGTAGGGCTCCCAGAAGTCTAGGATCGGCACTGATTGCCAGCTGGAGTGCCCACAAGCTCCACTAGAGGGCATTCCATCCTGTACCTTTGCTATTCACTCCGGACTCCATTTCCAATAATGCTTTGCCTGGACTCATCAGAACTCATCAGTTCACAGCTGTCACATATTAGGAGGACTATAAAGCTTGCGTGCGCACACACACATATATTGCTGAGTATTGTCTAGCCTGTAGCGTTCCCGTGATTCCTAGTTTCCCTGTTTCCTTGTCTTCGTGGTTTTCGATCCCTGGACTGTTTCCTTGTTTTCTGATTGTTTGCTGCCTGCCCTGACCTTCGCCTGTTTATTGGATTACTATTTTGTCTCATCCTTGATTGTACCCGTTTGCTGTTGTTTGACCATGCCTGTTTTGACCACTCTTTGGAATAAAGCTGCATTTGGATCCTCAACTCCGTTGTCACGCTCCCCAACGTTACAAATAGCATTTCAATGCTGATAAAATAACACTGTTTACTGTATATACTTGCCATTTAGCATCTATTTTATGACAAACTTAGTACAGATGAGTGTACAAACCGCCCCTTAAATCTCATAGGTAAACATCAATTTGAAGATTTATATTTGGAAAACGAATTCAACAAAGCGATTTCACTTGATTTACAGAGCTTCTCTTGAGAGGTGATATGCAGTAATCAAACAGTAATTGGTGTATATTTTTGTTCAATTAGTAGGCGTATGCAGGTGAAGAGTTATAAATAGGCAGAACAGAAGTAAGATGAATGGCCAGAGAGAGAGGAAGAACTTACAGTATTAACATTAGCCGTATGGTACATCAGTGTGCAGAAGACCTTAATGCCCTCTGACTGCTGCTGGCCCCTAGACAAGTCACTAGATCAAACACAATGAATCACAAGCTGTGACAGAACATCCACGGTCCTGGGATCCTCTGATTTCTTATTTAGCATTTGTACAGTAAAGGTTCTCATTTTCCAAACACAGATCTTAAAATTTAAACACAGATTTGCGAGATTTGAGTGTGAAGAATGAAATTAATGTAAGCAAAATAATAATAATGGCAACATGACTTCAAATACTAAGCCATCATCGCATTAGTGTCAGCATGATCAAACACACAAACCTTCTTCCCTGAGTGCTTAATAAACAGGCGTAATTAATTATCTCTCTGTATATACGAATAATAACAAGGAATTAAAATACATCCTCTTGTTTAAGAACTACCTTTGCAGAAGGGATCTGCATCAGATTAGCTATTGAATTTAGATTAATTTACTGACAGATTCTTAATCCAATAATATGACATGTTATTGCCTAATATGGTATGATAATTCTTCATTACTGCTACTTTCAAATTTTACAGGATTACAATGTGATTAACTGCCTGTATGTTTGTTAAAGAAATTGTCCTTAAAAGCATGTCCCTCAAATGCAAAATAAGGATAATGCCAGATAATCAGAATCAGAATCAAAAATGGAAAGTGGAAACATAACCAAGAAGTATTTGTCTCATTATTATTATTATTATTATTATTATTATTATTATCATTATTATTTTGATACACTGGGGAAAAAAAACTAATTTGTTACAGCCAAATGTATTAGTTTTTCACAAATTATATTTAGGGTTTGGTTCAAACACTAAAGTTGGATTTATTATTAATCAAACGTATTTATTTTCACAAATACAAAAACATTCATACAAAGTAAAATGATTATTTATTACAAAGACCATACTATCAATACATTTTCTTTAGACATAAGCCAAAATTTTATTTAATATAGGTAAATATATATATTTTTTACAACTTATTTTCACCATAAACAAAAAGAAAAGAAAGGGAAGAAAAACACCATACACATTTATAAAACCCAGTATAATTTCTGTAGTCAGTAAAGCTGGCAACTTTGTTTTCTGCACATCAACACTCTGGTGTAAAACAAAAATACAATTTACTTTTTCTATGGTGAGTTTTATGTGGTTTTATACAGGTGCATCTCAATAAATTAGAATGTCGTGGAAAAGTTCATTTATTTCAGTAATTCAACTCAAATTGTGAAACTCGTGTATTAAATAAATTCAATGCACACAGACTGAAGTAGTTTAAGTCTTTGGTTCTTTTAATTGTGATGATTTTGGCTCACATTTAACAAAAACCCACCAACTCACTATCTCAACAAATTAGAATACTCCATAAGACCAATAAAAAAAAACATTTTTAATGAATTGTTGGCCTTCTGGAAAGTATGTTAATTTACTGTACATGTACTCAATACTTGGTAGGGGCTCCATTTGCTTTAATTACTGCCTCAATTCAGCGTGGCATGGAGGTGATCAGTTTGTGGCACTACTGAGGTGGTATGGAAGCCCAGGTTTCTTTGACAGTGGCCTTCAGCTCATCTGCATTTTTTGGTCTCTTGTTCCTCATTTTCCTCTTGACAATACCCCATAGATTCTCTACGGGGTTCAGGTCTGGTGAGTTTGCTGGCCAGTCAAGCACACCAACACCATGGTCATTTAACCAACTTTTGGTGCTTTTGGCAGTGTGAGCAGGTGCCAAATCCTGCTGGAAAATGAAATCAGCATCTTCAAAAAGCTGGTCAGCAGAAGGAAGCATGAAGTGCTCCAAAATTTCTTGGTAAACGGGTGCAGTGACGTTGGTTTTCAAAAAACACAATGGACCAACACCAGCAGATGACATTGCACCCCAAATCATCACAGACTGTGGAAACTTAACACTGGACTTCAAGCAACTTGGGCTATGAGCTTATCCACCCTTCCTCCAGACTCTAGGACCTTGGTTTCCAAATGAAATACAAAACTTGCTCTCATCTGAAAAGAGGACTTTGGACCACTGGGCAACAGTCCAGTTCTTCTTCTCCTTAGCCCAGGTAAGACGCCTCTGACGTTGTCTGTGGTTCAGGAGTGGCTTAACAAGAGGAATACGACAACTGTAGCCAAATTCCTTGACACGTCTGTGTGTGGTGGCTCTTGATGCCTTGACCCCAGCCTCAGTCCATTCCTTGTGAAGTTCACTCAAATTCTTGAATAGATTTTGCTTGACAATCCTCATAAGGCTGCAGTTCTCTCGGTTGGTTGTGCATCTTTTTCCTTCCACTCAACTTTCTGTTAACATGCTTGGATACAGCACTCTGTGAACAGCCAGCTTCTTTGGCAATGAATGTTTGTGGCTTACCCTCCTTGTGAAGGGTGTCAATGATTGTCTTCTGGACAACTGTCAGATCAGCAGTCTTCCCCATGATTGTGTAGCCTAGTGAACCAAACTGAGAGACCATTTTGAAGGCTCAGGAAACCGTTGCAGGTGTTTTGAGTTGATTAGCTAATTGGCATGTCACCATATTCTAATTAGTTGAGATAGTGAATTGGTGGGTTTTTGTTAAATGTGAACCAAAATCATCACAATTAAAAGAACCAAAGACTTAAACTACTTCAGTCTGTGTGCACTGAATTTATTTAATACACGAGTTTCACAATTTGAGTTGAATTACTGAAATAAATGAACTTTTCCACGACATTCTAATTTATTGAGATGCACCTATAAGACCGTAATTAGCTGGTTCAGCTGTGTTTAATTAGGGTTGGAGCTAAACTCTGCAGGACCGAGTTTGAAGACTTCTTGCATTGATGATTCCATGAAGAACTTGTAACCAGTGGTGTATAAAGTACCTGAAAGCCATACTCAAGTAAAAGTACAGATATCTTACCAGAAAATTGCTTATTAAAAACATAATATGTGCATACACATTTCCTTACAAATTGGACTAAATAGGCAGTATAAGTGTAACGCCAAGCCAGCAGAGGGAGCCCTCGCCCGGGTACTGACCGTGCTCCACTCCCTCTGCTTCCTCTACTTCCATTTCCTGTTTGACTCTCATATAAACTGAGACCAGTCCATGTGCTGATCGCGAAGTATTGCCAGTTTATCTGCCTTACCAAGCGTTATTCTTCCTCTGTTCCTGATTGATTTCCTATGTATGATTCTGGCTGACTTCTTGACTCACGGTATTTGTACTCTGCCCCTTTTGTTCTGACGCCTGATTGGACTGATGTTTGTGTTTGGACTCATTGCCTGCCTTTCCACTATTGTCTCTGCTTCTGCCCCTGTGTATGACGAACGATCTGCTTGCTTCTCTGACTTTGACCCTCTGCCTGATTATCGACATCTGTTTAAAGCCTTGACCTTTAATAAACTTCCGCTCATGGATTCTAACCAAACTCCAGCGTCTCTGTTACAATTATCAGCATTAGGATTGCTTCATTCTTGAACCAAGCAGCAACCTAAATGTTAGAGAAAAATAAATAAACATTAGGTCAATCTGTTTAATTTTTAGAGATTAAAAAAAACATTATTCATAAAACAGCATTGCCGCTGAGCTACGCTGAATTCTCAAATACGCAGATTATGAAAGTTTTATTAGATTCAGAATGAAAACCATGTTTTTGGATTAATGTATTACAAACGCATATTAGTCACTCATAAGTCACTCAGTTTTTGTTTTGGTTTCTTATATGGCAATTAATCAGTATAATAGAGCTGCAAAGGGAGTGTGTAATTTAAATTCAGATCAAAACTATCAAAATTAGTTTGACCATAACTCAATTTTATTCCTGCCATCTTGTCGCTTTGTTCCAAAAAAGCTCTGAAAACTAGACAGTCTGACACTTCAGATTTTCATTTAGATAACAGCATCCCATCTGGTTGCCACCACGCCTTCTGTCACTTTCAGTCCTCCCATCCAACCTCCTTATCAATTACAAAGCCACTTTTAAGACCCAGTTAATAGGATGTTAATGCATTATTGGGTCTGTGGGTTATGTGCTATTGAAGGAAGAGATGGACATTATTGCCCTTGAGCACAATCTGGGACCAAGACAAGATCTGCATCTTAATATAAGCAGATGAGAGGAGATTGTTTAAAAGTAACAGTATGCACTTTTATTATTTGTGAGTGTCAGCATGTTCTGTGGGGCTGTATTATTGTCATTGATAAATTATGACATTACCCATATAAAAATATATTTTGTTTATTTGAGTGTGGAAAGCACAACATATTTCATCATATATTTATGTAATATTGGCAGTCATTTGTTGTTTGCAGTGATGTCACTACCGTGTTCATGTGGTATGAGGCAAATACCATGTCCTTATCTAGGGGGCAAAATCTCTTCATCTGTATGCTGTAAATTGAAGTAGATGGAAGCCAGGATTACTTCTTGTGATAACACAACTCAGTACAAGTGATAATTGTAACTTCAAGGCATAGACAAGTAACACTGAGTTCATTTTCTTTTTACAGCTTCAAAGTAAGTATAGGTTGGATAGATTTGTTAAGTGTTGTTAATGAGCAAAATATCAACAAAACACCAGTGTTCATGTAACATGTCAACAAGTATTATATTATAAAAATATATATATATTATGTTATAGTACATGTATTATAGTATTTTACTGTATAAAATTTGAATCTTGAAATCATTCTATGCTGATTCAGTGCTCAGAATAATTTTTATTGCCATTGTTGAAAACAGTTATTGTACAGTTAATATTTTCTGAGGAAACCATGATTCATCTTTGATGAATATATAAGGGTTCAAAAAGCAACATTTATTTGAAATATAATTTATTTGTAACAATGTTATGTTCAGTTCTGGATATTTACTGATTACTTGTAATCTGGATTATGTAATCAGACTCCAAAAATTAAGTGCTTGTTATTAGAATATATTATATTTTAAAATGCACATAATCAGATTACAGTTACTTTTTATGGATTACATTATTACATTATTCACACAATGGCAGTAAATTATTCATAATTTATTGATTCTCCCTAGTTCTTCTTTTTTCTTTTAAATTTCTTCTTCTTCTTCTTTTTTTGTAAGCCAAACTCCTTAAAATAATATACTTACTTGAAATATCTCTAAGGAAGTTAATATTTCATATAATTTAATAACACATTTGCATGTTTATCGTACTCTGATGTCAGTTAACGGTCACATTGACATGCAGGTAAACTAAATATAATCTAAAAATAAAATATTTCCATTTTTAGTGTTCAAGTTTAAACCGGAAACCATTATTTTCAGTGAGACCAATGTAAAAATGCACTTTAAATAAATTACACAGTCATTTCACTTTTTTCAATGTAGGCCAGATGCCCTTGACAACCTATGAGGACATAAACACACCGTTCCAGCTATTCATGTGTGGTTTATTCTTTCTCCTTCACTGAACTCTCCTTGTCTCTTTGCAGTCCCCTGATAGAGTGAACAAAGTTCTCTGCCTTGGCTTGAAGACAGAGACCTTCGTCCTGAGATAAGGCCATCAACGCAAAGTCCCAGAGGCAGCGCTGACTTGTCCCATCACTGTGCTGCTTGAGACATCCCCACTTTACGGTGGAGGAACTATAGGGAGCAGCCAAGCATCTGGTTAAGAGTTAGAAGAACTGGCATTGGTGACAGCTTATCGGGCTGTGATATCTGAACTGTGCTCAGTGCAAAATTGTTGAATGACATTAGCTGGGTTTCTGCATGCTTTCCCTTTGCCTGGAGCATCTGATGACATTGTCAGCACAGGTGACCAATCAGCAGCATGGGGACCAAGGAAGAAGAAGATATCAGACAGCATTATTGTAACGCCAAGCCAGCAGAGGGAGCCCTCGCCCGAGTACTGACCGTGCTCCACTCCCTCTGCTTCCTCTACTTCCATTTCCTGTTTGGTTCTTCTTTTTTCTTTTAAATTTCTTCTTCTTCTTCTTTTTTTGTAAGCCAAACTCCTTAAAATAATATACTTACTTGAAATATCTCTAAGGAAGTTAATATTTCATATAATTTAATAACACATTTGCATGTTTATCGTACTCTGATGTCAGTTAACGGTCACATTGACATGCAGGTAAACTAAATATAATCTAAAAATAAAATATTTCCATTTTTAGTGTTCAAGTTTAAATTAGTTTTATTTTACTTTTTTTTATTTAATGAATTATTAGCTTAATTAATTATTATCAACTCACAAACCCACTGCAGTGCTTATATTAAGCCCAGGTCAGGAAACCCTGGTTTAATGTAATGTTTAATGCATCCTCTGATGTTGATATATATAAAAAATGAATTATTTTCTTTCTCTTTGCTTTTTTTTTATATCAACACATTATATCTAGTGGTAAGTTTAAAACAGTTTGATAAAAAATAAATAAATGAAAAATCTAAAAGTAATCTAAAAAGTAGGCAGAATATATTACCTAAAATGAGTAGCCTAGATTATGTACAGTTTTCATCATGTAATCTGTAATCAGCAACAGACTACAATTTGTAAGTAATCTACCCAGCACTTGTTATGTTTGAAATAGATGAATTTATTTGTAACAGTGTTAATGTTAATTAACTTTTGATCAGTTTAACGCATCCATGCTGAACAGAAGGAATAATCTTTAACAAAAAATAAAATAAATTGACGATAATGTATGATACATATTAGTGCTGGGCGGTATGACCAAAAATTTATATCACAGTATTTTTCAAAATTATACCGGTTTAACGGTACATGACGGTATTTGTTTTTTCATGCATGACCGGGTGTTAACCATATTTTCTACTGATTGAGAGAGGAAATACTGCAGTATATTGACTTAGAATGCCCTATTTTACTGTCATGATGAGTGAATATTGTCAAAAAATACCACACTAAATAGTGACTAAACACGACCCCTTTTAATACATGTTAACCAGGAGTCAAAAAGCCTTTCAAAAGAGAAACTCCTTTCAAACAGTGTCGCGTTCCGAACGTTGTTTAAGCGACATACTGCGTATTGCGGTATTTTAAAAATTCATATCATAACAAAAATAAACACTGGTATTCGGTATGAACCGGTATACCGCTCAGCACTAATACATATATAGAAAAATACCAACCAAAGCGTCCAGTATCGGGGCTGCATGCTACAGTATTGCCATTAAAATTAATGGGAATGCTAACAGATAATTCCCTCCAGGTATTATGGATTGATCACAGTGGACCAATGGTCCAGGAGGATGTCATCTCTACCCACTAACTCCCTCTTTGATTGTATAAACCAATCAGATATGATGTCATATTTGTCCCCTCTTTCATGACCAAATGCAATAACTTTCATCTTCCAGCTACTAATCAATACCAAAAAAGTCAATTGATTAAAATTTATTTAGTCCACTGAGATATGCAATTAATCATATTTTAGACGGAAAGGTTACACAATAAAAAAAATGAAAGGCCTTCATTAGGTCTGAGAATTTTGGAATGAGAAAATCGATGAATCGCATAGAGGCTTAAGATACTCATTGCATATTTAAAGCAGCATTGACCTGATTCTCACTCTCATTTTTCTCTAAAGTGCCAGGGAACGGGGAACCGGGGGTCATTCGTTTTCATTTTTGCTACAGTAGCATTTTGCACAGAAAGGCATATCCTTCTCAGTGTCCTCATGTAAGTATTTAAAATTGCTTTTGAAGTGGAAGTTTCAGAATCAGAATCAGAATGAGCTTTATTGCCAGGTATGTTTACACATACGAGGAATTTGTTTTCGTGACAGAAGCTTTCACAGTGTAACAGAATGACAGTGACAGAACAAAAAACACAGATAATAAAAAATAAAAAATAGAACAAGTAAATATGGAATAAAAATATATAAAACGACAATTGTATGTGCAGGTATATTACAATAGACAGTTTTGTATGTACAGGTACTGCATATTATGTGCAAATTTGAGGTGTAGACTGAGTATGAGTGTTAGATAAATAAGTGTATGAGTGTATAAATAGTGTGTGTTCCACAGTTATTGTTAAGTGTTCATGAGATGGATTGCCTGAGGGAAGAAACTGTTCCTGTGTCTGGCGTTCTGGTGCTCAGTGCTCTGTAGCGTCGACCAGATGGCAACAGTTCAAAGAGGGAGTGTGCTGGATGTGAGGGGTCCAGAGTGATTCTGCCAGCCCTTTTGCTCACTCTGGATAAGTACAGTTCTTGGAGAGAAGGGAGGGTTGTACCAATGATTCGCTCAGCAGTCCGGACTACCCTCTGTAGTCTTCTGAGGTCAGATTTGGTAGCTGAGCTGAACCAGACAGTTATTGAAGTGCAGAGGATGGATTCAATGATGGCGGAGTAGAACTGTTTCAGCAGCTCCTGTGACAGGCTGAACTTCCTCAGCTGGCGAAGGAAATACAACCTCTGCTGGGCCTTTTTCACAATGGAGTCAATGTGAGTGTCCCACTTCAGGTCCTGAGAGATTGTGGTGCCCAGGAACCTGAATGACTCCACTGCAGTCACAGTGCTGTCCATGATGGTGAGTGGGGGGAGAGCAGGGAGGTTTCTCCTGAAGTCCACAGTCATCTCCACAGTTTTGAGCGTGTTGAGCTCCAAGTTGTTGAGACTGCACCAGACAGCCAGCTGCTCGACCTCCTGTCTGTAAGCAGACTCGTCACCGTCCTGAATGAGGCCGATGAGTGTGGTGTCGTCTAATTCATCTCTGGTGAAACTGATTGCAGGGATATAACTAAAGACGGGACGAACTAAAAAAACATAAAAACAACTGCGGAGCACGCCACGGAGGCAGCCATCAGCGTCGGCGCCATCTATCAAGTTCCGACGCTGGAAATATTTAAAAATTTAACACTGGAAATCCTTGCATCATTCGGAATCTAAAGAGACAGGCGGATTAATTGCTTTGTCAGAGACGCTATCATTGGAAACTCTCTCCATGTGAGTGTGGGTACACAACTCTGAATGTGTGTGTAGACACCGCCAACTGAGCAGATATGGCACTTGTTGTATAATGCTTGTGACATAATCCCCCTCTCAAAGAGCTGGTGTCCAGCTGTGTGAAAAGAATACGAGTGGAGAGTCCGATGCGAGGGGTCAGTGGTCGTCTGTCAGCTTTTAATGTGCTGTTAGCAGTGCAGGAGCAGCAGCAGGATACAAGGGACTTAATGTTTCTCTGTTAAAGTGGCCTGTGCTCTGAATGTGGCTCTCCCATCCTTCCCTCTGGGATTGCTTCTCTTAGAGATAAACTCTCTTCATGTCACAACTAAAGGACAGGAAGTTCAGCCTGGCCTTGGGCGAAGAACAAGTTCAGGCCCACTTCTGCCAGTCTGGGTTATATAGATACAGTAATTTAAACTGCAGCAGTGTGTCTTTCATGTCTGATCACAATTTATATAAAGTATACAGTATGTGCACAAGTATTATTTATATAAAGTACATATGGGCAGAAGTTGCATTATACATTAAACTGTTTTTTTTCAGCATGTTTTTTTTATATATAACTTGCCTCTGAATCTATCTATCTACCCTTTTTTGGCTAAAAACATTTTTAAAAGTTTTAATTTATTGCTGTCTCTTTGGAGAATTAGACATCTAATATGGCTAGATGTCCCTTTCTAACGAATCCAATAAGCAGGCTTGTGGAAATAGCAAATGTCAAGAGTTATACAGCGGATACTGTATGGAGAATGCCTGTGCCAAACTGCACACTCATAGATTAAAAATGTCAATAGAGTTTATTTTCAGTTGACAGAGAAGGAATTGCAACCTCAAATAGCTGAGGCTCAATTGCAGGCAAACAGCATCACATTGATCAAAGCTGATGCCGTGGCAACAGCAGGCAGTAAAATCAGACGTACTTACTGGATTTATTCAAATGGACTGTGAGAACTTGACAAGCTGTAACCCAGTCAGTGTAGATAAACAGGAACATACAAATGGGATTGCTTCAGGAAATGTTCATTGAAACAGTCTTTTGTAATAACCAGGAGTATGCAAATCCAATCTGTAAATGCGACAGAGCAATGTTTGGGTAGCACCACGGTAGTGAGTGAAAAACAGAATGACAGGCCGCACGTGTGTGTTTGTGCTTACTAAGCTCACTATCAAAAACGTTAGAAATTGATAAGTACATAACGTTTCCTTTCCACAGTTATTCAAACAGCAAATAAATTATATTTAGAAAGTGACATTATCACTAACATTGATCTATCGCGAGTTTAAGCACTCTCAAAAAAAAAACTATCGTTATAATCACTGAAGCTGTATACACTGTGAAATTAATCTCTTACTTACATTGTACGTACATCTGCGCTTTGTTGTTTATGATGAGCGAATTTGCAAGAGTCCGGAATTCAGTCAGCGAACGCGCGCGCACTCAACAAAACTGATGAGTTTCAACGACGACTCATCTGAACTCCTCTGATTGGCCATTGCATTCCTAAGCGCAACAGAATTGTGTGTGATTGGTTAAAATGCGCAACACTGTAAAAACGCCTAAAATGAAATACGGTGCAACATGAGCAGATCTTAATTTAATGCCGCAATCGACACTGTCTATTCATATCCATTTTGTTAGCAACAGACGTAATAGATTTAATTTGTTTGTGCAGGGGCATTTTTGCCCC
>NW_015626354.1:317249-323119 GCF_001515625.1 Sinocyclocheilus rhinocerous
TGAAGCGCTTGATCAGCGCCGCAGCTCCCCCGACTACAATGTCCAGCAAAACATCAGAATAGTCGAAAACCGGTGAAATGTCGGGTGGTGTGTACTGCCGAATGTCCAGCAATTCATCTCTGGTGAAACTGATTGCAGGGATATAACTAAAGACGGGACGAACTAAAAAAACATAAAAACAACTGCGGAGCACGCCACGGAGGCAGCCATCAGCGTCGGCGCCATCTATCAAGTTCCGACGCTGGAAATATTTAAAAATTTAACACTGGAAATCCTTGCATCATTCGGAATCTAAAGAGACAGGCGGATTAATTGCTTTGTCAGAGACGCTATCATTGGAAACTCTCTCCATGTGAGTGTGGGTACACAACTCTGAATGTGTGTGTAGACACCGCCAACTGAGCAGATATGGCACTTGTTGTATAATGCTTGTGACATAATCCCCCTCTCAAAGAGCTGGTGTCCAGCTGTGTGAAAAGAATACGAGTGGAGAGTCCGATGCGAGGGGTCAGTGGTCGTCTGTCAGCTTTTAATGTGCTGTTAGCAGTGCAGGAGCAGCAGCAGGATACAAGGGACTTAATGTTTCTCTGTTAAAGTGGCCTGTGCTCTGAATGTGGCTCTCCCATCCTTCCCTCTGGGATTGCTTCTCTTAGAGATAAACTCTCTTCATGTCACAACTAAAGGACAGGAAGTTCAGCCTGGCCTTGGGCGAAGAACAAGTTCAGGCCCACTTCTGCCAGTCTGGGTTATATAGATACAGTAATTTAAACTGCAGCAGTGTGTCTTTCATGTCTGATCACAATTTATATAAAGTATACAGTATGTGCACAAGTATTATTTATATAAAGTACATATGGGCAGAAGTTGCATTATACATTAAACTGTTTTTTTTCAGCATGTTTTTTTTATATATAACTTGCCTCTGAATCTATCTATCTACCCTTTTTTGGCTAAAAACATTTTTAAAAGTTTTAATTTATTGCTGTCTCTTTGGAGAATTAGACATCTAATATGGCTAGATGTCCCTTTCTAACGAATCCAATAAGCAGGCTTGTGGAAATAGCAAATGTCAAGAGTTATACAGCGGATACTGTATGGAGAATGCCTGTGCCAAACTGCACACTCATAGATTAAAAATGTCAATAGAGTTTATTTTCAGTTGACAGAGAAGGAATTGCAGCCTCAAATAGCTGAGGCTCAATTGCAGGCAAAACCGCATCACATTGATCAAAGCTGATGCCGTGGCAACAGCAGGCAGTAAAATCAGACGTACTTACTGGATTTATTCAAATGGACTGTGAGAACTTGACAAGCTGTAACCCAGTCAGTGTAGATAAACAGGAACATACAAATGGGATTGCTTCAGGAAATGTTCATTGAAACAGTCTTTTGTAATAACCAGGAGTATGCAAATCCAATCTGTAAATGCGACAGAGCAATGTTTGGGTAGCACCACGGTAGTGAGTGAAAAACAGAATGACAGGCCGCACGTGTGTGTTTGTGCTTACTAAGCTCACTATCAAAAACGTTAGAAATTGATAAGTACATAACGTTTCCTTTCCACAGTTATTCAAACAGCAAATAAATTATATTTAGAAAGTGACATTATCACTAACATTGATCTATCGCGAGTTTAAGCACTTTTAAAAAAACAAAACTACCGTTATAATCACTGAAGCTGTATACACTGTGAAATTAATCTCTTACTTACATTGTACGTACATCTGCGCTTTGTTGTTTATGATGAGCGAATTTGCAAGAGTCCGGAATTCAGTCAGCGAACGCGCGCGCACTCAACAAAACTGATGAGTTTCAACGACGACTCATCTGAACTCCTCTGATTGGCCATTGCATTCCTAAGCGCAACAGAATTGTGTGTGATTGGTTAAAATGCGCAACACTGTAAAAACGCCTAAAATGAAATACGGTGCAACATGAGCAGATCTTAATTTAATGCCGCAATCGACACTGTCTATTCATATCCATTTTGTTAGCAACAGACGTAATAGATTTAATTTGTTTGTGCAGGGGCATTTTTGCCCCAAGTCCCCAGGCCAGGGGAAGGCTAAGCCTTTTAGCCTTTTACCACCTCGTACTACTAAAAATGTGGGCAATTATGCTGATATGCCTACTGTGTTCCATGGTTTGGAGGCTACCGATGGTTGGTGTGGATGGTGTGTCATCTACTGTAAAGCGGGAGAGACACACTCCTGTGCTATGTCTCTGGGCTCCATGTGCTAACATCACGGCGGTACAATTTAGAGAGCTGTTTGTAGTCAATGTGGATGGCGTGTCAACTACTGTCAAGTGGGAGAGACATGTACCTGCGCTACATCTATGGGCTTCTTGTACTGCTGCAGAACGGTTTGGAGATTTGGCTGGGTTGCTGAGGGGCCTTGGACTTTCCATCTGTGGGTTCGTCTGGTCACGAGACACACCAAAAAAGGTTATACTGCCTCTTGGTCAGAGGAAATGGAAAACTGACCCATTATGCTACATCTATCTGTGGCGACAGCAGACTGAGCTGCGGCTTGGTAAGGAGAAAGTGGATTTTGCTTCTGCTGCTGATTTCAGGTAACATTCATCTCAGCCCAGGCCCAGAGCTGGCCCAGCTTCAACCACCAGAGGAACTTAAATTGAGTAATGGTCTACGATTTTTCATCAGGTGTTGCAAATAAATATTTCTTCTTATTATTATTATTTTATTCAAATATTGTCTAATTGTGTCTTATTTACTATTAAACGTTTTTCAAACTAAACTTGCTTAAACTTGCTTACACTACCGTCTTAAATTCTATCACTGACGAAAAATATGTTGTCTTACATTAAAATAGACACATTTAATTAGCCTATTCTAGTTACGTTTATATGTGAACTTGAAATCAACCCCAACTTTGCTTTAAAACGCATTGCAAGATCTCCTAACTGAAAATCACATGATCACAAACGGTGAAGTGACCATCGCATGTTCCCTTCACTAACGGACTTCTGGAAGGGCCCTTCGTGAAGGGATTCAGTTGTTCACTTTCGTTTGGAATGTTCCTACAAATAGCGTCCCCTTCCCGAAGTGCCCTTCAAGGGCACAAAAAAGCCGTTTGGAATTCGCCCCTAGCCTACA
Source organism: Sinocyclocheilus rhinocerous (assembly GCF_001515625.1). Classification (NCBI taxonomy): domain Eukaryota; kingdom Metazoa; phylum Chordata; class Actinopteri; order Cypriniformes; family Cyprinidae; genus Sinocyclocheilus; species Sinocyclocheilus rhinocerous. The sequence goes on from NW_015626354.1 coordinate 320,368, forward strand.
TCTGCAATGGATGATTTTGCTAAACTATGCAACAAGACAAAGCCATTAGCTAACACAAAATTTTTAAAGTTGCCATAGTTACCACGTTACTATAGTTACCACATATTAAAAACACAGACCAACACATTCTCACCTTTGAAGGTTTATCCCATTTCTTTGGGAATGTAAACTTCAGCAGTTTTTACAACCAGAGTCTGTGCCACATTATGGCATCTTTGAAAACTAATTGATTTTTGTGTGATTTTTTTCTGTGAGTAACTTTACATTGACCATTCCAATATGGCAAACAAGTCGACATTTCTGGAGCGGACGAATGTGGCATCTACCTATACATAATGTAGCTATGCAGGGATGGGTATCTAACAGGTAAGGGTTAAAAAATTAGAGAATGTTGCGTGGATAAAGACAACCTGCCACAAGGGGGTCCGGGGCATTAACACTGTGTATACCAGTTTATGTGGACCAGTGTACTCACTCACTCTTGATTTACTATTAATAGTCAGTCAAAATGATGACTGTTTGAGGAAACCAGTATAGGCTATCTACAAAAACTAGGCATGCACCGATCATTATTTTAAATGGCAAATTCCGATTGGCATTTTTTACAAGTAAGATACAAGAAAGAATAAAAGACTACATGAACAAGATGTTTATTTCCTCTATTACAGGCTGAACTGGCCTGAAATTAGAGGCAACCACTTTAAATCACATTCCAAAAATGATGCTACATACATGTAGCATGAGCATTTATTTATTTAATTTAAATTAAATTACATAATTTTAAGATTTAAGGCAAACAGAATGATCTGACTTTAGCTTTGTGAAATTATGCAAAAAATGCAAATTTACTCTCTGACAGCAGGTGGCGCTTGTGGAACAGCTGCAATTCAGTGTTTCCTTGGTTACCGCTGTAAACAAAGCAGCACTGTGCTTTTAAAACTCTGGGTGCATCTTAATCAGCTCCCTAGCTCCCGAGCTCATGAATCAGTAGATCGTGTACACGAATTCGGTCACTGGTAAGTTCCCTGACTCACTGCACGTTGGGACAGTGATCACTCGAATTCCAGTGACATGATTACGTACAACGTCAACGGACAACATAGTAGAATGTCATCACTGGAATTAATAAACAACAGGCCGGACCAATCTAATTTTTAAATAATTTTTTATTCTCTTTAAACACATCGTTCTGTTACATGTTCTTACAACATTTCAGCCGAATATTAATTATAAATGTTAATTAGATGTGTTCAATTCCTGTTTAGCGATGTGTGTTTAAGTTGAAGTGTCTTTTCAAATCTTCTATCGCGCGTCATTATATTTATCGAGTTGGCTCGTGCGGTTTATGTTTCGCGCTTCAGAAATGTGACGTTATTTCCTGTAAGGGACCATAGGCTGCATCCGAAAACTTAGGCAGCTGACTTGCTGCCTCGCTGCCGTATGAGGCAATGACTTTGCAGGCAGTGTTTTTGCACGAAGGCACCTCATGAAACTGATTTCAGACAGGCTTCTGAGGCAGTGTAACAGTTTAATGATCTACAACAAAATAGAACAAGTTTTTGTGATAACTAAATGAATATTTAATTACTATAATACTGATTTATCGCTAGAAATAACATCAAAAGGGCAAAAAGTTAGTCAGAAATATACATTTACACACAAACTGACCACCAAATGCAACTTTCAACAACCATCTTTATTTTTTAGCTCAACCGTCATGGAATGGAACGCACAGGATTGTGGGATATCAAAGGCAGCGAAGGATACATCTATGCTGCCTTCAAAATTCGATCAGAAGAAGGTACCTCCGGAGACAGGAAGTAAAGCAGAATTTGGATTTGGACGTGCCTTGATGCCTTCCTGCCTTGGAATGCTGCCTCCGAAGGCAGCATTTTAGAGTTTTCGGATGCAGAGATAGTGAGCGCCAACGATCCCTAGTTTTTGCGATGCACTGTGGGATTTTTCATGGAGCGAACGTTCCAGTGCACTGGAAGGATTTCGCGATTGAGACAGCCCTTAAAATGGTCGACTCCCTGATCAGTGCCCTGACTACTGAACAAGGGAGCTGCTTGAGATGCACCCACTACTTAATTGTGCATTTTTAAAAGGAGGCCACAAAAAAATGCCTTTGGAAATTTTCTGAAAACCGTTTTCGTTCAGCTCTGCTGTGTGGAGAAAAAAAAATCTTGTCGAATCTCGTAGGTGACCTATCTTGATCTCAAAAAAGGTGAGTTTGTATGCTGTGTGGATAATAATAATAATAATAATAATAATAAAGACGATCAGCCCGACCGTGTCTAATTATGTTTAGTTAATTTAGCCATAACAGCAATTATAGTCAAATAGTGGCTTACAAACAATCTCAATAGTTTTATTTCAATCCTAAAATGACGTCAACCCTGTGAAAGGCTTTATACGTGACGTCAACCCGTCTCTGTTACATTGACGTCAGGAGCGCGCATGAGTCAGCGGCGTGGTGGATCAGTTCGGGATAGGGGTGTTCGGTTCCAGGTTTTTCGGAGTCGACTCCGACTCCCGACTCCATTTACCGTGACTGTCCAAATTAGTCCAATCTAGCGGTGACATTACCTTTAAATGAGCTATCACCGTTGCTTGCTGGTTTCAACACTTAATTTCACTGAGGGAAAAGTCATGAAAAACAGCCGTGGTGGAATGTTCTCTCAGAATTAAATAAAAAATAATATATTATTTAATGAATTCGTCACATTATAATGGTCAGGGGATGGCGCTA
>NW_015626354.1:323217-323827 GCF_001515625.1 Sinocyclocheilus rhinocerous
AAGTAATTTTGTAAGACTTTTTAAATTTAACTCAATTTTAATGACACTGAATTAAAAAACACAAGCCAATAAAATAACCACACTTTTACTGAAAGTAACACAATAAAACTGGACAGAATTTATATTAATATTGGTAACACTTTACAATAAGGTTCATTAGTTAACATTAGTTAACTAATTTAGTCAATGAACTAAGAATGAACAATAGTTCTTCAGCATATAATCTTAGCTAATGTTAATTGCAACATTTACTAATGTATTATTAAAATCAACAGTTGTGCTTGTTAACAGTTAATGCACTCTGAATTAACATGAACTAACAGTGAATAACTGTATTCTCATTAACTAACATTGAGAAAGATTAATACATACTGTAATAAATGTATTGTTCATTGTTCGTTCATGATAGTTAATACATTAACTAACATTAACTAATGGAACCTTATTGAAAAGTGTTACCTTAATATTAAATATCAATATATAATTTTTATTCACTTATATGTAACATAATCAGATATAAGTTGTTGTTGTTGTTTTTTTTTACTAATTATCCAAATAATGTATAGTCCTACAAAGCTATTATTATCAGAGCATATGAGCAGAGCAGAGC
>NW_015626354.1:323896-331780 GCF_001515625.1 Sinocyclocheilus rhinocerous
GTAACCTAATTGAAATGTGTTACCTTAATATTAAATATCAATATATCATTTTTATTCACTTCTATGTAACAGAATCAGATAGAAGTTTTATTTTTTTGACTAATTATCCAAATAACGTATAGTCCTACAAAGCTATTATTATCAGAGCATATGAGCAGAGCAGAGCTCACTGAAGGTTGCATCATTTTACCAGCGTTGCCCAGTACAGCTGAACTAGCCTACAGCAGCACAGTAGCACTACTGCAAGTGCAAACCGGAACAAGTAGGCCTATACTGCATAGAAATTTCCTGTCAGCGCGTTATTTGAGCGGATTTTGCTTTTCCGGTGAGCATGAGCGGTACACGAGCGGAACGCACGTTCATAGATCGGAATACTGAGCAGAGCGTCAAACCGCGCAGTGACGAGGAGAGTGAAACATGCGCGCTGAACACTGGGGGGCGGGGCACGACGCGGCGCGCCATATATTATTATTATTAGTAGTAGTAGTATTGTATGTAGCCTATATTTTCGGTGCATCCCTACTTACATCCCCTACTTGTTTACAAATCCGAAGTAAGTCCATACATCCGATTTTCCGCGATGCCGCCCTCTTTATTTTACTACTGCATGCTGAAGGTGACCAGCTGACCTCACCAGAAAAAAATCTCAACACCACCATCTAGTGGATTGTAAAGAAATTGATTTTATTATTCTACCAAATAGTATAATAAGATCGATACTTGGCGTCCGTGTATCGATACAGTATTGCCGCGGAAAATCGCAATACTAGCTGTATCGATTTTTTCCCCCACCCCAAGTTATAATGGTCAGCGGATGGCACTAAACGTAGGCCTATATTGTCTTAAACAGCATTATTAAAAAAATAAATACAATAGGCCTAAATACAAAAATACATACGAATGTAGGCCTGTCTGTTTTTAATGATTTAAGCTTAGTTTAATGATTGAATAGCCTATATTGAAAACCAAATGTAGCCTATATAGTGCATTAAACATAGGTAGGCATTGCATAACAAAACATCAATTATACAAAGCTGTCACAGAAGCATGTATAATTACAAACTACATTTACTATTCCACACCAGTTTCACACATGTTTGCAGTGCGTGTTTTTTTCCTTTCCCATGTTGAGCATTCATGATGCGTTCTGAGCGGTGCGGCAGCATCAGCGATTGTTTCCGCACCGAGTCTATTTTTGCTGTGCTGCACACGCTGAATTGAGGTTACAGGGCATTGCTCACGTTAAAAATGTACATGGATTGATACGAAATGTATTAATTGCACCATAAATGCTTAATAGGCTAATTAAAGTACTTTTAGCTATAGGGGTAAAGCAAGGAAAAGTACCCTACACTTTTAGATAAACATGGTAACCGATGGCACTCGTGGAGTTAGAAAACGGTTCCCTGAGAGCGGGAACGAGACATCACGGAGATATTTCTCCCAAGAAGGAAAAAATATATATTGCATGGCCGCTTAGAACTTCCGTAGCTGTTTCTGTCAATGGTAAGTTTGAATTTAAAATTGTGATAGCCTAGCCTACAGTAAACTTTTCTTACGTTAAAAGTTAGTAGGCTGTGTTTACATGTTTTGCCACTTGCTTGAGCATCTTGATATAAGTACAGAAATAAAGTGAATTTAATAATATTGCACTTAAACATGAATGTCTATGTAGTATTACTGTGTGAAAAGATTCACTATGCTGAGAGAGAGAAAAAAATAGTAACAAAGTTCAAATTTGAAATCAAAATAGGCTAATGGTGGTATTAGCCGTGGATCATAGCGCACTGAGCACACTAAAGCCTGTGTTTTATACTTTCCGCGTGCGCGCTGTCCGTGTACGCGTCCGGATTGCTCATGCGGAAAGTATAACACATGCTTAATAAAGCACACAGAGCCCGTGCTGCTTCTGCACCGCATAGGCTAAGAACCGCACATGGACTGCACTGCAAACGGATCCTCCCTTCATTTCGTTCACTCTTTGCTGATATAATACAATAGAGCACTCAACTGCCATGCATGCACTATAGGGATTTAAGAATCAATGAAGACATCAGGGATTTCGGAGTCGACACTGAGAGTCGATTGCTGGAGTCGACTCCGACTCTAGGGCTATTCAGAGAGGAATCGACTCTTTTGGAGTCGACTCCCCATCCCTAGTTCGGGGTCGATCGCTGCCCGTTAGCCGACGAACATGATGTCCCTTGCTACCCGATCAGGGGCTTTTTCCCCGTACCTGCAAGCTACAAATTCTGCCGTGGCAGGTCCACTAAAGCCTCTCATACCCGGCGTCATCATGAAGACCGATAAACTGTTAAAAGGGTCATATGATGCTGCTAAAAATAACATTATTTTGTGTATTTGGTGTAATGAAATGTGTTTATGCGGTTTAAGGTTCAAAAAACACATTATTTTCCACATACTGTACATTATTTCTCCTCTATGCCCTGCCTTTCTGAAACGCGTCGATTTTTACAAAGCTCATCGGTCTTGGACACCAAGAAACCGTTTCTGTGCCGCGAGTACTTATACGGTCAGAGCGCTAAGAGTGGCCACGCCGTGTCCGTCAGCCTCAGTGGTGAGTCTCACTGCGGGGTAGAGTGAACTCGAGAGTCCCGGTCTCTTCGTGGAGGGAGGAGGCCGTACAGCGGCGCTCCTCAAGGGCACTATGAGTTCTCATATGTTTAATGTTTATCCTGAAAAGCTTTAAGGCGTTTGTAGTGTTGTATGTAACTAATGCTGAGTTATTATTAATTTGAGCTTATACTGTATAACGAAACAGCAGGCAATAGCTCACGTGTTACCGCAGTTAGCATCGCGAGGCCTCGCTAATGTCCTTGCTGCAGCTGTTAGCAGTGGCGGCTCGTCGGGGGGAGGCAATTTTAAGGTGAAAATGGGAGGAGGACGATTTAATGTTAATAAAATTCACAATTCATTTCAGTTCATGTCTCAGAATGTGTATTTTTTGTTTGTAATTTCACAGTTGTAATACCATAACGTGAAAGCGCCGCTTTTCTATCGCGAATGTGCCGAATGTGCTGATGTAATTGCAACCGCTAGGTGATAGAGAAGGGGAGGTCAGGGGAGCGCGGAGCTCTCGTGCCTCCGTTGGTAAAAAAAATTAAGCCAATCAGCATCGAGTGTTCACTTTCAGCGCTGAGGAGTGTTGAGAAAAGAACCCTCGCAAGGGAGGCTAGCCTCCCTTCTGATATCAACCAATCATCACAGAGACGTAAATTACGTGATATTAGTTTGAACGTCTGCCGCTGCGCTGATAATGTACCAAGTACTTATGATGAGTCGTGATATTGAATATTTGATCGCCAAAAGATTTACCAATCGGTCATTCAAACAGTATATATAAAAAATTTAGGGAAAACAGCCTAAACTGGATATAGGCTAACGTTACAGCAGTCGGCTTAATTAAATGGCGCAACAGGCAGCTCTCTTTTAACACAGACTTTTAAGAAGGGATGGATGTTTGCTTCAAGTGATAGGCCAGGTAAGTGAAGTTATATTATTTTGCTGTATGTGTGTCGTTTTCTTTACGTTTTCTGACTAAAAGCAACCATTTTAAAGTGGTTAAGCAAATAATAATAATAATAATCGGCAGGGATCCCATACCAATACAATTAGTGTGCCTCCTCTATTTTAAAACCCACGAGCCGCCACTGGCTGTTAGCAAACCCCTTTTTTTATTTATTTTTTTTGCTCTTTCAAGGTCCTGGGCTTGCGATAACACAATAAAATAAACGCCAGGATGTGGTAGAATTAGGCAGATTTCATGTATGTTTTGTAGGGTTGGGTTTTGACACAAGTTTCACGATTCGATTCTCATTCACAAGCTTGTGATTCGATTCGATTTAATATCGCATATTGTGGATATATCAGGTACAGTACATGCCAAATTTTCTCAAGGAAAAAACAATCTTTCAACTAATGCTGTAAAATATACATGAGAGTCAGTTGGTACTACGTTACTATAATAATGAAGGTTAAAATTAAGTTTTTACAATAATAAAGTTACAGTTACATAATAATATTTCTACTTCAATTCGTTTTTTTTTTAAATATAAACATTGAAATGGTGGCTGACAAAAACTTGATGGATTTATTCACACATAAATTAAACCGTGAAGAACAGTAAAAATTACAATGAATATGTTATATGGTGCATATATTAAGCAAAATGCAGGGCTCGCAAAATCGCTAGCCCGACGTCCCGGGGCTAATGTGTTTTCCAGTCAGGCTACGAAAATGTATCACCACTCTGCCCGACGGGCTATCTTAAATGCAGATCTCCCGCGGGTCCTTAAAAATTCCTAAAGTGAGTTGTATCAAACTTAAGGCCATAAAAAGATTTAAATACTTTAAATGGTATACGCGATGTCTTAATGATAATTTCAAGAGGTCTTACAGTTGGGGACAGAAAGACAAAAGTCGCGATACGGCTGGATTAAACTTCAAAAGGCAATGATGTCATTGAATAAATATGAGCGCTGCACGTTTCAAGTCAAAACGCGGCGCAGATGTCTTTATTTGAATTTATCTGAAGGAAACCGACTCCTCAGAAACGTGTCGTTGGCATTTTAAAGGGTTAGTTCACCCAAAAATGAAAATTAGGCTGCGTTTTACTCACCCCCGAGGCATCCTAGGTGTGTATGACTTTCTTCTTTCAGACGAATCCAGTCGGAGTTATATTAAACATTGTCTTTGATCTTTCAAGCTGTTTAATGCCAGTCAGCGGTGTTGCATTGCTTCGGTCCAAAATAACTTATTTTATAAGAAACAAAGGCCTTCTGTAGCGAATCGATGCGTTTTTGTAAGAAAAATATTCATATTCAAAACTTAATAATCACTTTAATGTAGCTTGCGCCAACAGTTGTACACGGAAGCAGTTGATAAAAGACCAACGGTTGAAGAATAATATATGTTTTCAATATTTACAGATCCAGTGACCCCAGCCAGACTTTTAGACAAACCAAGCAGTCCTGCTGTGTAAATAAGACACATTTTTTAACTGTTGTTAAGAATATGAATTAACATTAATACTCTATATAATGTTTAATAGTTAGTTAGTGAGGTCGAGAGTAGCTACTGTCTTTTCTGTATGTCATATATACAGTAGTGTTCAAAAGTCTGAGTCCAAATTGGAAATCTGTGATTATCTTGCAGATGATGTTGTGCATTCAGGGGTCAAAATGAGTTTTTCCAAATATTGAAAAAGCAGGGTGGTTATAATATTTCCTTTGTGTATAAATATATAATCTAAATTTAAAATGAGATGCATTATTGTTTGACATGTTTAAGTGCAACATTTAAATAACATTAAACTGAAAATTCGGGAACTCTGCACTCTGAAGTGCAGATTTGGTAATTGGTGCAAAAAAAGTTTTGGCCAATGTCATTTGACATAGTCAATATATTGTTCTGTCACTGTTTTCATATCAGTTTTTTATGCAATGTATTTATTTATTCGTTTGTCTTTTGTAGCTCGCTCTTCAGTGCGTTTCGTCCACACAGACATCAAGATCCCGGATTTTTCTGACTACCGGCGGCCAGAGGTTTTAGACCCAAAAAAGTCCTCACAAGATAGCGGCAATACCCGATGGGCCTTCTCTTATCTGATCACGGGTTCCACCGCTGTAGTTGGAGTCAATGCAGCCAAGACAGTTGTCACACAGTTTGTCTCCTCCATGAGCGCCTCTGCTGACGTGAAATCAAGCTATCAGACATCCCTGAGGGTAAGAACATGACCTTCAAATGGAGAGGGAAACCCCTGTTTGTCCAGCACAGAACAGAAAAGGAGATTGCATCTGAGGCTGATGTCAATCTCGCTGAGCTTCGGGACCCCCAGCACGACAGAGACCGCGTTCAGAACCCGACCTGGATCATTGTCATTGGCGTGTGCACCCACCTGGGCTGCGTGCCCATTGCTAATGCTGGTGACTATGGTGGCTATTACTGCCCATGCCACGGCTCTCATTACGACGCATCTGGTCGCATTAGGAAAGGCCCCGCTCCCCTCAATCTGGAGGTGCCCTACTATGAGTTCCCAGACAATGACATGGTGATTGTAGGATAAAGGACTGTACTCTATGATCAACACAGAACATGTGCTTCATGTGCTCATATGATTTTTGTCCATCTTGTTTCAGACTAATAATCTGCATTTTCTTGATGGGAAAGAAAGGTTAATTGTAAGTAATAAAGTGTATTTTATCTGATGGAAACCTCACTCAGCTCTATTTATTCAGTCTCAATATACACATCTGATGTGTTTCTTACAGAATCACATGGGTTGTTTAATTTTATGCACATTTTGCATTGGTTTACAGAGAAGGAGCAAATTAGATATCTACTTTGCTATAGCGTATACGTGTTTAAGTGATAAAGGCAAAGGGTAAGAGAGGGTACAATTTTTGAACAGCAGAAAGTCAGGTAGGTGATGTTTGCAGGGTGTAAGTGAACAAATCTGTGCAAATTACCATACACAAGCAATGACACATTGCTTCTGCACTCTTTTCTTTTGTCATAGTCAGTGGTAAAGGTGACAGCTGTCTAAATGTGGCTAAATTTCAGTGGAATCTGATAAGAACAGCAAATGTGAAATATGGACATATTAAAAATGCTCTAATCCTAATGATCTGTGCATATACAGAACTCTAAAATGTGCTTACGGAGTTGTGAATTGAATAAAACCTTCATGAATTCAATAAAACCCTTTATGTTGTCACTGGTATTTTTAATCCCTCTTAAAGAGCCATTCACACAATATGTGTTTTTGCAGTTAAAAATGTGAGGCGCAGGGCAGTGGAATGAACAAATATTCAAGGTCTAAAGAACTATGTTATCAGAATGTGATGCATAACCAAAAAATTATAAAATCAAGAAGATAAGGATCATAATTTTTAAACAGAATTAAAACAATCTAACTATGTAGTGGGTATAGAAACTAATCACCAAACCTTTTTCTCCTTCAACCACTGTGGTCAGTTTTGCTGCGTGCTTTGGGTCCAAGCGGCAACCTTCCGGTCTCTCTCGTGAAACCAGCATGGAAGTGACTAAAACTGCAATTTATCGACTGACCGCTAGAGGCTGGCTCCAAAAGGGAGTCAGTCCCATAGACTCCCCATGTTAAAATGCCCAACTTTACAGCAGAAAAAAAGATGTTTACAGCCTGGTACAACAAGTGGTTTTGGTCTATATAACTAATTTTGCCCTTCATGACAACTGTGAGGGGGTGTTTTTGTTTTTATAACTCATCCATTATATTAAGCCTTAAAGTTCTGCATAATTAAAGGCGTGGCCACTTGAGTGACAGGTGGATTCCACTGCTGTCACCACCGTCGAGCTAGGTGTAGAGGTCTGCACGGGCTTTAACGTGAAGCCCGAACCCGGCCCGTACCCAAGATCGTCTGACCCGACCCGAGCGGCACAGTTCAATTTAGAGCCCGAGCCCGAAATCTTTTTTTTTCCCCCACAACGAATAGCCGTAAAATGCTGTATTCCTCGATTGCATGCAACGGTCAGTAAGCAAATACATGTAAAGAAACAGAATCATTAAGGCTCGGCCAGTTCACAAGGCAAAAGAAAAAAACACTTACCAGTTATGAAAGTTTATGAACATCAGGTGCAGCGGTCACATAAATTCTGCAGAGAGAATGGTTGTATACGACAAGATGATAATTCTTCCATCGTGAAAATTATGGTAATTTTCGTCAGTTGAGGCTCGTTAGCATTCGGCCTGCTTTATATCAGACACAGAGATGCAGTGCGGTAAAATCGCATTTATTTGAATTAATTATATCATTTATTTGAATTAGCACGCGCTAATCTATCTCTCTCTACAAGCAATGAGGCTTAGTTCCTTCAAAAACAGCG
>NW_015626354.1:334209-350945 GCF_001515625.1 Sinocyclocheilus rhinocerous
GGGTGAGTAATTTATGGGCTAATTTTCATTTTTGGGTGAACTAACCCTTTAAGGTTCGTTAGCGTTCGGCCTGCTTTAAATCAGACACAGAGATGCAGTGCGGTAAGATCGCATTTATTTGAATCAATTAATTATATCATTTATTTGAATTAGCACGCGCTAATCTATCTCTCTCTACAAGCAATGAGGCTTAGTTCCTTCAAAAACAGCGATTTTACCCCCTCATTGCAGAGAAATATAAAGTTGCGAGTCAGTAGCCTGTCGAAGCTATTTTACTAATAAAAGTTTCCGTGCTGTGTTGTCGTGTGCAATAATGTGTGTGCGTGCGTCTATGAAAGCAGCGTAGCCTGCATATAGTTTTAGTTTAGCTATAAACCCGAGCCCGACCCGAACCCGAAGCTATTCATTAAACATTAACCCGAACCCGACCCAAAACCCGAAAGTATTTCGGGACCCGTCGGGCTCGGGTCGGGTAGTTTCAGCAACCAGCTCCCGCCTCTTTGCCCATTTTCGATTATCCGGAGTAATGCGCGGTGACGCGCTGCCAAGATGGCGATGGCCGGCTCTGCCTACTTTAGGCTTCAAAAACGCTCTTCAGAAACCTACGGGTGACGTCACGGACACTACGTCCATGTTTTTATACAGTCTATGTTTGGGTCATTGTCATGTTGGAAGGTAAACCTTCTTCCCATTGACAACTTTCTGGCAGAGGGCAGCAGATTTTCCTCAAGAATTTGATGGTATTTTGGCCCATCCATTTTTCCTTCTATCCTGGCAAGTGCTCCAGTCCCTGCTTCAGAGAAACACCCCCAGAACAGGACATTACCACCCCCATGCTTTACTGTAGGAATGCTGTTATTTGGATGGTGAGCTGTATTGACTCCCATACAAACCACGTTTTTGGAGAATGTGTGATTTTGTTGTCACATGCACATGTAGCGCCTTTATTCCTGGACCAGTGATATACAGGTGCATCTCAATAAATTAGAATGTCGTGGAAAAGTTAATTTATACTGAATTTATTTAATACACGAGTTTCACAATTTGAGTTGAATTACTGAAATAAATGAACTTTTCCGCGACATTCTAATTTATTGAGATGCACCTGTACTTCCATAGTGCCCAGAGGAAAGTACAGAAAATGTGCCAACATGAGTAGTGGCGTTTAAGAAAGTAAAAACTGGCCAACACATCTGGCATTCTCACATTTCATTGAATAATAACCAGCCATGTAGAGAAGTATTTGATGTCACTAGATGTGGCTAATAGAGGGATGGCATACCTAATTCCCCCCTTTAACTCTGTGAGCTTCACACTTCAGCAATGAAGAGATGAACTGATGAATCAAAATGTTCATACAAAGTAAAGGTTCTGAGGTTTTACCACAATGTATGCTTTAGAAACTCTTTGAGTTTCCAGGTGCAGTGAATTGCTGTATGCTGTAATGTGCTCTTGTGAAGCAACACAATGACAGGTAAACAGTATCGTTCCTCTCATCCAGATATTATTTTAATAGATGTTTCAGGGCCATATTATCATATAGAGTAGAATTTCTTCGTGGGTGCATTTCTGTTTGAATGTCTCACAGGTCTGAGAAAGACATTGGACATGTCTGCAGGTTAATAGAGTTGATATGCTCCTCAGCTGGGCTGCACAGAGCTTCAGATGACATTTGAGATGAAACCATTAATTCATTCAGGCATATTTATGCCACTTGACACAGGCACACATCATATGCTTTAGCTGGAGCATTTTAACCTAACAAATTCCAGATTCAGGTATGCCTTTTATTATTGCAGTACTAATACTACTTCTATTAGCCAGTCATTTTAAAATGTCGACCTTTTCTCTGAATGTGTCTGAGTAGCCGCGCTGCACATTCGTTGATTTCATTTTCTGGCGGGGTCTGGGTATTTTAATACATTTAATGCACCGGATCGCTGTCCTCTCTGCCATCCTCTGGAGCATCCGCCACTTATGACATGCAACCTGCTCAGTCGTCCTGGAGCCCTCAGCTCTTGCCAGGTCCTGCTGCCAGTAGCTTGGCGGACATTCAGGCCTGACTGATAGAATGATGATATCCCAGGGGTTGTCAGGGAACCATTGTGTAAAAGCTGAAAATCACGGAGATCCCTGGCTCCTACATACGTGTTTAGCATCCAAGAGCAACCATTTTATTGGGCTAATTTCTGGGTAAGAATTTGCTCTTAAAGGCAAATTTCTCAAATTCAGCTCAGGAGGGTTCATCAGTCACTCTTGGCTGGTTGAGATCCCTGTATATATGAAACGCAAACTCAAGTTTTTAACGAGTGTATTTCAGCATAACAGACTGAAGTATTGCAACACATATTGTTTATTCAGTCAATTAATTTTGTAGTGTTTTTACCTTTCTCAATTGGATTCCACTAGTTTAAGATGCACATCTGCTTGTACAATTGGACTGCATAATGCACCACTTTCCTGTGGGGACAACATAAATCAGTCCAATGGGAGAATCAGGTGATTCTGTTTTGTTTTAACAAATGACTTGAGATTTTTGATTGAATTATATATTTATTAAAAAAATTTCTGAACGCAACAGAACGAAAGGGATGAAGTGCCGGACAAAGACCAAAATATGGCATTCTGCACGCATATCACAATGCTGTTGCTATGTTGATCATTTTTCATAGTTTGATTTGATCACTTCAAAGCCGGAGGAGGAAGCATGTGATGATTCAGATGCTGCATCCGTTATCTTTGAAGAGAGTACGTGACTGTGAGGGAGGAACAAGAAAACCAAGACAATTAGCTTAAAATTTTCTCTGATTAGCTCTCCTATTATCTGATGTGTCACATTAATGTTATAATCCTCCATTTGTCTCAGGGGTGATCAGATTACAATGAAAGATTTATTAGGCTCCCCGTAATTCAATTGAACTTGTTTTGCATAACTTAACATAGTAATGAGGTTTTTTTTCTTCTTCTTTCCTTTATTAAGAATAGTTGCTAATGCATCTTTTCCTGTAATTTCATTCAGTCTGTTTATTAATCTGTTCCATCTTCATGACAGTGTTTTTATTTTTAGTGAACCAAAAGTGTCATAATCACAATCGATGCATACTTTTTTTTAACCTTATTTCAGAATTACTGTTACCTAATTCATCTCCATTTATTGACAGAACATACATTTTCGTGCACATTTTAGAATAATTTAGCTCCCAAAATATTAGTGTTCATGCTCATATTTTAATATAGATCTATTGGCACTATTTATATGCAGTTTTATTTTTTTATTGAAGCTTTTAAGATTAACCCGAAGGGTCTACTAACAGTCATTTTCACAAGCATGTCCTTGCTAAAGACCATTAAACCAACCACAGCAGTAACTGATTTATCAGTGCATCAAATTTCTTGACATGCATAACCCTCCGATCTCAGTCAAAACATCTGAAATTACCTTCACATAGCCTTGGGGAAAGTTTTTGAATTTAATAAAGCCAACACAGAAAATAATGCTGCATTCATAACTTATAGCAGATTGCTCAAAATAAAATTATTCTTAAAGAAAAACATTTCTTATTAGATTTAAATATTTAAAAGCCAGATCCATTTGACTTATCTGTCTTTAAACAGGCTGATTCACTGTGAAAGTGGCTCAGTACACTCTCATAGTGAGCTTTAAAAGGCGAGAATGGAGAAATTCAGAAAGATGTCCTATTGTCACCCCCCCTCTTTTTCTATGTGCGTGAGAGTGAATAGATGGAAATGAGACATCACATAGCAATCGTTGTATCATTAGGGGAAATTGATCTCTGCTTTCATACTATGGTGCAATGTTGCCTGCAGCTGGAGCTTTACAAGCCCCCTTTAAAGCACCCTCCACATGTGGCACCACGCGCCGTACCCACATGTGCACTAAGTGCCAAAAATGGAGCCTAAATGACTCTTCACTCTGGAGCGAAGCTGGGGAGCGAGGTTGACGTGGGGGACTAGAGAATAATAAACTGTAATGAAAGTCTCTCTTTTCTTCCTCCTTGTGTGCCAGGAGCCTTTGTGCTCTCACAAACAGGCGCTGATCTACGGGTTGGGCTGTGAAGAGCTTCATTAATCCTGTCAGTCAACAGCAAACGGCAGCTGAGTCATCCTCTGGGCAAAAGTAGAAAGACGGAAGACAGCGCCCCGGGTCACACTCCGGGCCACTCCTCGAGTGAATGCACAATCACTCTGTTCGATTACTTCAATTTTTCATGCTTTATTTATTTATTTCTTAACTCTATGGAACATTTTATGCTTCGAGCAGCCATCCCTGCTATGACTTTATCTTCACCAGGATTTGCTTAATTTAGGATTTGCTCCTCTTGGCCTCTTTTTTGCACTTGTGCATCCCAGTGACTGGTAGCTGCCCTCTAATATTTATCAATACACATTAAAGGGGTAATTGACTGCTGGCAAAATGGGGTTTTAATAAAAGTCTGCTGTCTATGCAGTGGAAACGATTCATGCAAGAAAACATTTTATCTATCTATCTATCTGTAAAAAGGGCTGTGGTGATAAAAGGTAGAAAACAACAAAATGCACTGGACTAGCTCTGGCTATCTATGATCGGGGATGCAAAAATGCAGAAATACGACCTGTAGTTTTCACAAAACCCGTGGACCTGTCAAAAATGTTGCTGACAAATAAACTGGGATATCTTGATGCAGGTAACATGGAAAATCAACACATATTGTTCATTTACTTATACTACCAACATTGTAACAATTCAAAGCTGGTTGAAAATCTTACCCTTTAATGTGCAAAATAAGCAGTGACAAAATTAAATAAATAAATAATTAATGTTAAGACTCCAGATGTATACAGACAACTCTTGAATATGATGATCAAAGCAGCAGTAGTTTCTGAGGGTGTGTAGCTGAAATATGACTTTTGCTGCAACAGATGCTTGACTGTTCTCCCCCAGTAACACCTACATTTGATCTTTTTTTCTGACAGTTTTGGTAAATGAAGTTTCAGGGTTTTTTTTGTTTTTTGTTTTTTTGTTAACCGTCTCCAATATTCCTAAATTTATTACAGTGAAGCAGAAAGCAGGCCTCTGTCTGAACCTAATCAGTGTCACAATGAGCACATACTTTCTTTTGAAGCCACTTTCTACTGTAATCAATGAGCTTGTACTTTATATCATTCATTTATGCTTTATATGTCTGACCATGTAGATATATTCTGCCAGGTCACACTTTCTGTTTAGAGTTATTTTCTCTTCTAGTTTTTACTTTTAACAATGGCCCAAGATGTGTATATTGTGACACAAAATTGTGGCTGGAACGTCTGTGAATTTACCCGTTGCTCAAAGCTGGAAAGGCATCTCTCTTTGCATTCACTGCAAGACCAATCTCTCCTGATGCTTTGATTTTTAAGGTAGTCAAAGAGTAGGGTATGTTATAGGGCAGAATTTCCCAGCGTGAAGGTATATCTGATTTCCTGTGATCATCAGGTTGTCTGCATATTGGGGAAATTTCACTGCAGAATCGGCCCTTTTCACAGTGACGTCAGCTAACTTCCGCCTTCACGCAAAGCAGTGTATCTGTGCTTCCGTTATACCTTTACACCGGAGACTTCTCAGGAAAATGTAGGAAAAACTTGAAATATGAAAGGCGTTATTTAAGAGTTCAGACTAATAATGTTAATGTGCTTACAGTTGGGTTCTTTTGCGAACGTTTTTCAGCATCTGCTTTAGATGGGTGGCTTGCTTGCCGCAACTGCTTGCTTTCAGATTTGTATGACAAAGATTATGTGTTCACACGAAATACATACTTGAAACATTTTCACTTGTTATTTTTGTTTTTATTTACAATGGGGAAATGACATGGACACAAGTCATATTTTTTATATTAAATCATTTTACTACATGGCAAGTTTCACATCCATAAAGGCAAGTGGTCTGAAAAGAAACTCATTATCCAGTTCAAGAATATAGCTTAATATTGAAACAATACAAAAAGGACAGCCGCGTAGTTCTACAGAACTTTGGACTTCAACAAATACTTAAATTCCTCCATTCAATTTCGCTTTGTATTAAGCAGGACATAAATTACTGAATGAAAAGGCTTTCTGTTACCACATGTAAATGTCTAAAACGTTTGTTTATTTGAGAAATATATCTAACCAACTTCATCTAACTGCAATAAAGACAGCAAACAGTGCGCGAGAGTCGAGGGAATCAGTGACTGCAGTGCTCCGTTTTCAACTCCTCCCTCGACTTCAAGCGGCAAATCTCGCCGATCGGTATTCGGTAAGTTCGTTTGAGATGCCAGACGCCTCTCCCTGAATGAGGACGACAATAGACAGCAGCAGTCATCCTCTAATCGTATTTGTGGCAGTTGTACAAGCGTTTGGGTGAACTCCATGCTGGTAGCGATAGCGCTTACTATGCTGGCGGAAGTAAGAATACCCTGCTTCGCGTCAGAACGGAAGTTGCATGATGTCATGTGAAAAGGGCCTATTGCTGATTGTCCCAGAAGCACTGCTAACTTATGAATGTATAAGTTGAACAGAGTTGGACTCAAACTGCAGCCTGGTTTCATTCCACACCCTTGTGTGAAAAATGTTGTTCTTTTATTGCCTAATTTACTCTCTTTCTTTCTCCCTGCCCTCATTCCATCTCTCCTCCATGCTCCTTAGCTCTTTATATCTGTCCTCAGAGGAAGAAAGAAGCTGTGCTGAGTGATAGGGACAGGGGCTCTCAGCAGGACTTCATAATCTTGTTTATATCAGAGTAATTAACACTTCTTTGAACTCATCGGAGTTGGCAGATCCAATTAGTTGCCTCTCCTTTTCCACCAAATAACACAGAATGTGCTTTTTCTGCTCGCAGGCTTTAAACAATGGGTCAAGTACATATTTTAAGAAGTTCTCAACATAATCTACTTGAAAATGCAGAAATTTTAGGATGAAGCACTGATGTGGCGGGCCAATTTATGTGTTCACCATAAGCCTGGCTGGAGCCTCTGTGATATAAAAAGAAAGGCCTTTTGTACGCTGCTTTTTAGAAGTCCACAGTGTCTGTGGTGTATGTAAAATTGTGGCTCTTTAGAGGAGATCATTTCCCTCAGAGTGAATTTTCAACTCTGAGTAACACTTAAGTTTCAGCATGAAGAACAAGTAACGTATTTGACATATAAAAAATGGTTCTTTACATGCAATAATGGTTTTATTTAGAACCATAGCATTCTGAAGAACCCTTTTATGCTGAAATGGTTCTTTGTGTTAGAGTTAAGGGTTCTTTGTTCCCACCTTTTTTTTTTTTATCTGTAACTGTCAAAGCACCTTATTACTGATTTTTTGGAGTTCAGTGATCAACTACACAGACTGTCAACACACTCTCAACAGGTGAATGATTTCATTCTTAAATTTAAATACAAATTTAACTTTAAAATTGTAACTGGTTTCCAAACAAAAATGTTCTTATCTTTTTTTTAGTATTTGGTCACATATAAGTGTGTGCAGCTCTGCTAAGCTGTGGAAACGTATCTCCTCTTCTCCACTAAGTAAATAAAAGAGACAATGAATTAATAATTCATATTGTTAGATTTTTTAAATTATTACTTAGGTTTATGTAAACATACCCAGTCACAAAAAAATATTAAAACTATCCCATGACTTTATATCACTTTTTTCTTTTAAGATTGTGAAGGTACAGAAGGGCTCACATACTGTCCATTTTTGCTTTTGGCCTTCATAAACATAATTGTTTTTACATAAACACACTGTAACTCTAAACTCAATTGTGTATTTCAGATGTATCACATCCTACAACCTCATCATCTGCAGAGAAAAATCGCCACTTAATCACACCAAAATTATGGACTTAAAGGCATTATATTGATTGGATTGTGATTGTTTCACTGAAACTTGGACTTCATCATATCTATTTTTGTTCTTATTTTGTGTTTTACTTCTTTATGTATTTATTCATGGTCAGTGTCAATTGTCATTCATTAATGTATTCAGCTAATAACTGTTGTTAAGAGCACTGACAATTTTGTATGCTAATAAAAACATACTTAATTCACACAACATGCTGCTGTTGTTGTTATTGTTGTTGTTGTTTTAATGTGTATATATATATATATATATATATATATATACTGAACAAAATTATAAGCGCAACACTTTTGTTTTTGCCCCCATTTTTCATGAGCTGAACTCAAAGATCTAAGACTTTTTCTATGTACACAAAAGACCTATTTCTCTCAAATATTGTTCACAAATGTGTCTAAATCTGTGTTAGTGAGCACTTCTCCTTTGCCGAGATAATCCATCCACCTCACAGGTGTGGCATATCAAGATGCTGATTAGACAGCATGATTATTGCACAGGTGTGCCTTAGGCTGGCCACAATAAAAGGCCACTCTAAAATGTGCAACATACACATCTGTGGCATTGTGCTGTGATAAAACTGCACATTTTATAGTGGCCTTTTATTGTGGCCAGCCTAAGGCACACCTGTGCAATGATCATGCTGTCTAATCAGCATCTTGCTATGCCACACCTGTGAGGTGGATGGATTGTCTCGGCAAAGGAGAAGTGCTCACTAACACAGATTTAGACAGATTTGTGAACAATGTTTGAGAGAAATAGGCCTTTTGTGTACATAGAAAAAGTCTTAGATCTTTGAGTTCAGCTTATGAAAAATGGGGGCAAAAACAAAAGTGTTGCGTTTATAATTGTGTTCATTAGTGCTGTCAAACGATTAATCGTTAGTTTTTGTTTACATACTATATGTGCACTGTTTATTTATGTATATATAATGTACATACACACACATACATTATATATTTTGTATATATCATGTATATGCATTTATATATTTGTATTATTATATTTTAAATTATACATACATTTATTTAATATATTAACATAGCATAATTTTCTTAAATATATACATGCATGTGTTTGTATTTAAATATACATAATAAATATACACAGTACACACTCATATGTAAATAAAAAACTTTTATTTTGGATGTGATTAATCGTTTGACAGCACTAATATATATATATATATTATATATAATTTATATATTCATATTGCACCATGATAAAGCTGGTCACCCTACGAAGAACCCTTTTCTGGTACTGTTTAGAACCATTTTTCTTAAGAGTGTACAAAGCATAGACACATATTTAAAACATATTTGCTATGGATGATAACTTATAGTCATCATTATTGTTCATTACTGACAGTCATTCCCTGACTCATCATTAGTTAGTATTTAGGGCTTTCTCATAGTTATCCCTGGGTCATTCTAAACCTTAGCTAAAAGGAACCCATTGGTTATATGGCTTGACATTTCACACTGTACATTCCTAAACCCTGGGATAATTTTTCTAATGTTTCAGGTATCAGTCAGTGTCATTGATTTAGACAAACACAGCACACAACCTGTTTACATAAAGGTTCTAGCATTCCACATCATTTTATTAAATATTGCCGACTATACTGGTTTTCCCGAATGAACTTTTCAGACATTTAAGCTAAGAATGAAACTAATAGAACATGTTTTCCATTGACATTTGACATTTTTCCCCTCAAACACTGAAATGACTGTTTATACAATGTGTGGTGTTTCTATAATTGTCCAAAGCATGTGAATATGAAGCATGCAATTGGGCGTCTGTTGCTAAGCATCTATCCGTAACATTCTAACACCACATTGTTTCACACTGCACACAGAGCAGGGTTTTATAACCCCAGATAAAAAGTGGTGCTAACCCCACTTCTAATTTGCAAGTGAGTAACATTCCTCTACCTGGGGTTAAAAGCGAGGTTAAGTGCTGTGTGAAAAGCTCAATTGGTTGTATGTATTATTATAACTTAATTTAATATAATTATATAAAATTATAATATAATTTAAATATTTAATCAAAATCATATAAACAAGAGTGTGATGTTGTTTTTAAACAGTAGCTATTTTTTTTAACTTATAGGGCCCTATTTTAACGATCTAAGCACATGGTCTAAAGCGCACGGCGCAGGTGCACTTAGGGCGTGTCCAACTCCACTTTTTCTAGTTTAGACAGGAAAAACGGTCGCCACGCCTGGCGCATGGTCTTAATGTCAGGGAAGGAGACTCACACAGAAGGTTAGAAACAATAGTGGATGTTTATTTATGGCAACAGAGGCTGGGTGGAGAATAGCAGGCGAGTAAGCAGTTCAATGGAACAGTTAAATGGTAATTGGGGTCTTGTAATAAGGTATCTTGCCCTTGCAGGAGTCCGTGGAATAGCTGGTAGCTGAATGGATGGTAGCACACACCTTACCGTTGTAAGCACTGGAGTTGAACACTCGGAGACGAAGGAAGATACAGGCGTTGGAGTGGAGCACAGGAGGTAAGTACACGAGGAAAGTAAGGATATCAATCTTTCGCTTGAGTAGCATAAAGAGTCCACTTCGTACAAATGAGACCGGACACTGGAGTGAAATGAGGTGTGTGCTTATGAAGCCGTCTTGATGAGGGTGATGATTCTGAACAGGTGCGTGCAACCAGAACTCAGGTGAAGGTATGCGCTGTGATTGGGTGGTGAGTGAACCTGGCCGATCCGTGACAGTACCCCCTCCTCCACGGCCCGCTCCTGAGGGCCAGGGACCTTAACATCGTGGTGGCCGCCCTCTGTTCCTGGGCGCTGACAGGCCATAGCCCTCCCAGTCTATCAGGTATTCTAGTTGGCCACCACGGCGCCGGGAGTCCAAGATCTTGTTGACCTTGTAGATGGCACCGTCCTCCAGAATCAAGGGAAGAGGGGGTTCCTCTGTCGGGCCAGGCTCTGTGGAAACAGAAACAGAAGGGTGGTAAGGTTTGAGCAGTGACATATGGAATGAAGAGTGAATCCTTTATTGAGGAGGAAGCTGTAGTTGGTAAGTGACCGGATTTATTTGCTTGGTGATGGTGAAGGGACCAACATATCTGGGACTTAGCTTCTTTCAGGGCAGGCGCAACCTGATGTCCCGTGTTGACAGCCAGACCTTCTGACCAGGTTGGTATGATGCAGCTTCGGATCTTCGGGTGGGCAGCCCTGCGGAGTGACTGTAGAAGCATTGGTGGAGGGAACTCGAGTAGAAGTCCACTGGATGGGGCTGATAATGAGTTCTTTGGATATGATGGGTTCTGGTTCTTCATGAATTTCTTCTGGAGCATGGAGTCGTGAGAGAGCATCAGCTTTCATGTTCTTCGGACCTGGATGATAGGATATGGTAAAATGAAATCTAGTGAAGAAAAGTGCCCACCGAGCCTGGCGAGGATTGAGTCTTTTGGCGTCTCGCAGGTATTGCAAGTTTTTGTGGTCTGTGAGGACGGTGAATGGATGTTGTGCTCCCTCCAACCAATGCCTCCATTCCTTCAAGGCCAGTTTGATCGCAAGGAGTTCCCTGTTGCCGATGTCGTAGTTTTTCTCCGCTGGGCTGAGTTTGCGGGAAAAGAAGGTGCATGGATGGAGTTTGGCTGTAGTCCCCTGCTGCTGTGACAACACCGCTCCTACCCCGGTGGTGGAGGCGTCCACTTCCATGACAAAAGGCTTATCAGGGTCTGGGTTGATGAGGAGCGGTGCGTTAATAAATGCCTCCTTGAGTGATGTGAAAGCTTTCGTGGCAGCCGGTGACCAGGACAGAGACTTGGGCTTGTTTCTTAACAGGTTGGTGAGAGGACTGGAGATGGCGCTGTAATTCTGGATGTATCGTCTATAGAAATTGGAGAATCCTAGGAAGCGTTGAAGTTCTTTGATGGTGGTGGGTACAGGCCAGGTTTTGATGGCCTCCACCTTCCCCTTGTCCATTTGGATGCCACCGTTGTCGATGTTGTATCCAAGGAACTGCACTGAGGGTTGATGGAAGGAACATTTCTCTGCCTTGAGGAATAGATGGAACTCACTCAGGCATTTCAGGACCTCCGCAGCATGGTGGCGATGTTCGGCCATGCTCCGGGAGTAGATGAGGATATCATCAATATAGACGAGGACAAACCGATGGAGAAACTCCCGGAGTACCTCATGCATGAAGTCTTGGAATACGGAGGGGGCGTTCACTAAACCATATGGCATGACAAGATATTCATAATGGCCAGTAGGGGTCACGAAGGCAGTCTTCCACTCATCCCCCTCACGTATCCGGATGAGGTTGTAGGCCCTGCGGAGGTCCAACTTGGTGAAGACGGTGGCTCCGCGGAGATATTCCAAGGCCGCTGGGACGAGGGGAAGTGGATAACGGAACTTGACGGTTATCTTGTTAAGTGCCCGGTAGTCAATACAAGGCCGCAAGCCTCCATCCTTCTTGGCCACAAAGAAGAAACTCGAAGCAGCAGGGGACGTTGAAGGGCGGATGTAGCCTTGTTGTAAAGTCTCTTCAATATACTCCTCCATGGCCCTCTGTTCTGGGAGAGATAGGGGATAAATCTTTCCATGGGGCACTGACTCAACCGGTAACAGATCTATGGCACAGTCCCATGGCCTATGTTGCGGCAGCTGTGAGGCTTTCTTCGGGCAGAAGACGTCACTGAAGGAGGCATAGCAGGATGGAATATCCACTGACTGTTTATCCACTGGACTTTCGATGGAGGTGGAATTGATGGTGAGAGTCTCGGGACGGAGTGCTGATGGTTGAGGAATGTGAGGGAAACAGTCAGGGAAACATTTACTGCCCCACTTCAGGATCTCACCGGTTTTCCAGGAGATGACAGGGTTGTGCTGCACTAACCACGGGTGCCCAAGGATCACGTCAGCGGTGGATCCCACCAGAACCAGGAGATTAATTGTTTCTTCATGTAACTGTCCAACTTGTAGATGGATAGGACCCGCACTGAGGCGAACATGTCTACGGCTGAGTGGTTTTCCTGTTACCGACTGGACCTGGTAGATGGTCTTCGTTGCTGTGGTCGGGAGGCTGAGCTGCCGGCAGAGGCTCCCGGAGATTAAATTCCCAGCTGTCCCGGAGTCGACGAGAGCATGTACTGGAATAGAGACATCAGAGGCAGTAAGTGTTACAACAGCAGTGAGGGGCTGCATATTGACAGTAGCCGGCTTAATAACACTCACCAAGGGTCGAGGAGAACGAATTGGGCATGAAGAGATTACATGCCCACCAGCACCACAATACAGGCACAATCCTTGGATTTGTATCCACATGCATGGGTTCGTTGCCTGGTTCTGGAGTGCTAGTGATTTCTGGCCGACGGAGGAGTGGAGTGATTGAGGATGGAGGATGGTCCTCAAAGCAAGACTGCATCCGATTAGCACATCTGATGGATAACTGAATGAAACGTTCCAGGCCATATGAGTCGTCATATGCCGCAAGTTGCAACCGCAATCTCGGCTCCAGTCCCTGCCGGTACATGGTGAGGAACGAGCGCTCATTCCAGCCGCTGGCCGCAGCAAGGGTTCTGAACCTGAGAGAATAGTCATTAATTGACATGGAACCTTGACGGAGATGATATAGTTGCTCACTGACTGAGGAATTACCCGCTGGTCTGCCAAAAACTTCACGGAAATGCTCGATGAAATTATTTAGTGATTGGGTTACAGTACCGGATTGGCCCACTGGAGCGCTCGTACTGTCAGCAGGGATATGATAAAGGCGATCATCACTCTGTCTGATGGATAGAGATGCGGCTGCATTTCCAAGGCCAATGAGCATTGCAGAAGAAATCCGTTGCACTCCTCCGCCGCGCCAGAGAAGGGTGCTTGTTTGGCCATGGGACTGGAGACCACTGTCGGCGAAGAACTAGTGGTGTTGGTGACGGAAGTGACAGGGGGTGTTGTTGTTGTTGTGTTGGAGGGGAGAACTTGCCGAAGAGAATCCACGAGTTCCTGGAATGGATCGGGAGCACTAATGTTGCCTTGTCCTTTCTGTAGTGGCCTTTCTTTTGTTACGGAAGGAGACTCACACAGAGGATTAGAATGAACAGGTGAATATTAATTAATGGCAACAGAAGCTATGGGAAATATGTCAGGTGAGTATAAAGTACAATTAAGCAGTTCACAGGATTGATGAGGTATGTAACAAAGGTTTTCTTGATCTTACAGGAACTCGTGGATGGAACGGATGGAGGACAGATGATAGCAGACACCTCACAGTAACGGGCTATGGTGACGAACACTCGGAGACACGGGAGGAGACAGACATTGGAGAGGAGAGCTTGAGAACACACTGGAGTAGGCACAGGAGGTAAGTACACGAAGGAAGTAGGAGTATCAATGTTTCGCTGGAGTAGCATAGAGAGTCCACTTCATATAAACGAGACCGGACACTGGAGTGATGTGAGGTGTGTGCTTATGAAGCCGGCTTGATGAGGGTGCAGATGAGGTGCAGGTGTGTGCAATCAGTATTCTGGTGATGATGTGTGCTGGGATTGGATGGTGGGCGAGCCTGGCCGATTGGTGACAATACTGTCATCCATGTGTGTACACATTTTTATTATAAATGATTAAAATGCCACAAAGAAGAAACTCGAAGCAGCAGGGGACGTTGAAGGGCGGCTGTAGCCTTGTTTTAAAGCCTCTTCAATATACTCCTCCATGGCCTTCTGTTCTGGGAGTGATAGGGGATAAATCTTTCCACGGGGCACTGGCTCACCCGGTAACAGATCTATGGCACAGTCCCATGGCCTGTGTGGCGGCAGCTGTGAGGCTTTCTTCGGGCAGAAGACATCTCTGAAGGGGGCATGGCAGGAGGGAATATCCACTGACTGTTTATCCATTGGGCTTTCGATGGAGGTGGAGTTTATGGTGAGTGTCTCGGGACGGAGTGCTGAGGGTTGAGGAATGTGAGGGAAACAGTCAGGGAAACATTTACTGCCCCACTTCAGGATCTCACCGGTTTTCCAGGAGATGACAGGGTTGTGCTGCACTAACCACGGGTGCCCAAGGATCACGTCAGCGGTGGATCCCACCAGAACCAGGAGATTAATTGTTTCTTCATGTAACTGTCCAACTTGTAGATGGATAGGACCCGCACTGAGGCGAACATGTCTACGGCTGAGTGGTTTTCCTGTTACCGACTGGACCTGGTAGATGGTCTTAGTTGCTGTGGTCGGGAGGCTGAGCTGCCGGCAGAGGCTCCCGGAGATTAAATTCCCAGCTGTCCCGGAGTCGACGAGAGCATGTACTGGAATAGAGACATCAGAGGCAGTAAGTGTTACAACAGCAGTGAGGGGCTGCATATTGACAGTAGCCGGCTTAATAACACTCACCAAGGGTCGAGGAGGACGAATTGGGCATGAAGAGATTACATGCCCACCAGCACCACAATACAGGCACAATCCTTGGATTTGTATCCACATGCATGGGTTCGTTGCCTGGTTCTGGAGTGCTAGTGATTTCTGGCCGACGGAGGAGTGGAGTGATTGAGGATGGAGGATGGTCCTCAAAGCAAGACTGCATCCGATTAGCACATCTGATGGATAACTGAATGAAACGTTCCAGGCCATAGGAGTCGTCATATGCCGCAAGTTGCAACCGCAATCTCGGCTCCAGTCCCTGCCGGTACGTGGTGAGGAGCGAGCGCTCATTCCAGCCGCTGGTCGCATCGAGGGTTCTGAACCTGAGAGAATAGTCATTAATTGACATGGGACCTTGACGGAGGTGGTATAGTTGCTCACCCGCTGATGAATCACCCGCTAGTCTGCCGAAAACGTCACGGAAATGTTCCAGGAAGTTATGAAGAGACTGAGTGACGGGACCGGCTTGGGCACAGATGGTTTCCGCCCATTGGAGCACTCGTCCTGTCAGCAGGGAGATGATAAAGGCGATCTTCGCACTATCAGATGTATAGAGATGCGGTTGTATTTCCATGGTCAATGAGCACTGTAGCAGGAATCCATTGCATTCCTCCGCCGCGCCAGAGAAGGGCACTGGTCTGGCCATGGGACTGGCGACTACTGTAGACAAAGAAGTGCTGGTGTTGGTTACGGAAGTGACTGGAGTTGATGTGGTTGCGCTGGAGAGGAGAACGCGCCGGAGAGAATCCACGAGCTCCTGGAAGGGATCTGGTGCATTCATGTTGCCTACTGTGGGGTCCGGTCTTCTGTCAGGGAAGGAGACTCACACAAAAGGTTAGAAACAACAGTGGATGTTATTTATGGCAACAGAGGCTGGGTGGAGAATGGCAGGTGAGTAAGCAGTTCAATGGAACGGTTCAATGGTAACTGGGGTGTTGTAATGAGTATTCTTGCCCTTGCAGAAGTCCGTGGAATAGCTGGTAGCTGAATGGATGGTAGCACACACCTCATCGTTGTAAGCACTGGAGTTGAACACTCGGAGACGAAGGAAGATACAGGCATTGGAGTGGAGCACAGGAGGTAAGTACACAAGGAAAGTAATGATATCAATCTTTCGCTTGAGTAGCATAAAGAGTCCACTTCGTACAAATGAGACCGGACACTGGAGTGAAGTGAGGTGTGTGCTTATGAAGCCGTCTTGATAAGGGTGATGATTCTGAACAGGTGCGTGCAATCAGAACTCAGGTGAAGGTGATTGGGTGGTGAGTGAACCTGGCCGATCCGTGACACTTAAAGGGTTGTCCCTATTCTTTTAAAGGGGTCATATGATGCTATTATAAATATCATTATTTTGTGTATTTGGTGTAACAGAATATGTTGACATGCTTTAATTTTTTCAAAAAACACATTATTTTTCAAATACTGCCCCGCCTCTCTCAAACGCGTCGTTTTCAACAAAGCCCCCTCCTTTGACAAGCGCAGTCTGCTCTG
>NW_015626354.1:355312-356048 GCF_001515625.1 Sinocyclocheilus rhinocerous
TTAATGAGTAATGGGTGTGTTTTGGGCATAACGTGCAATAAACCAATCAGAGTCTCATCACCCATTCCCTTTAAGAGCCAGTTGCACTCGTGCAATGGTGGATTTGCTATTTACATGGCGGAATTTGCAAGCGCAAAGACAGAACGCGTCTCCAGAGAGGAAACCTATAGGTATCCTAATTCTGATACATGCAATGACTATCCATTATGACATGTAGGCATTTTTATATTTATGTAGCCTACAAAATAATAATCTTTTACATTGTAATCCTTAAATTTTTATTTGGCATTCTTGTGTGCTGCTGTGCATCCCTGTGTGTGTAATAAGCAAAGTGTATGCGTGCTGTGGACCCGCCTATACTAACGTGCTCTTTAAATAACAAAAAACTACTGCGCCATTGACTTTAGACCAGGTTTTAGTTGGTCAATGGCGCAGTCTATTTTAGTTGCCTCAAAATAGCAACTCGCCAACAATTCGCCTGAACACACCTAGTTTTCAGACCAGCACGCCCATGATCGCACAAATGGGTGCAAATGCATTTGCTATTTAAACAACGTGGCGCAGGACGTGAAAATGATAACTGCGTCTGCATTGTGCCGGGTGTATGATAGGGCCCATAGTGTGGGAAAATGTCGAAAATGTCTAAACATACCAGTTCAGGTTAATGACTTTTAAGGAAGTACACTGATATAAAGTGACAGCTTTGACAGCTTGTTCTGTTGGTACTAAAATTTTA
>NW_015626354.1:358781-361103 GCF_001515625.1 Sinocyclocheilus rhinocerous
CATTATGACATGTAGGCATTTTTATATTTATGTACACAATAATAATCTTTTACATTTAATCCTTTAATTTTTCATTTTTAAAAATGTTTGTGTGCTGCTGTGCGTCCCTGTGTGTGTGTAATAAGCAAAGTGTACGCACGCTGTGGACCCACCTATACTAACACGCTCTTTAAATAACAAAAAATCTACTGCGCCATTGACTTTAGACCAGGTTTTAGTTGGTCAATGGCGCAGTCTATTTTAGTTGCCTCAAAATAGCAACTCGCCAACAATTCGCCTGAACACACCTAGTTTTCAGACCAGCACGCCCATGATCGCACAAATGGGTGCAAATGCATTTGCTATTTAAACAACGTGGCGCAGGACGTGAAAATTATTACTGCGTCGGGCTGAAACTAGCATAAAAACTCTTGCGTCGTGTCTGGCGCTGCATTGTGCCGGGTGTATGATAGGGCCCATAGTGTGGGAAAATGTCTCAGCCAATCAAACATACCAGTTCAGGTTAATGACTTTTAAGGAAGTACACTGATATAAAGTGACAGCTTGAGGGTGATATTCTGTTGGTTCTAAAATTTTAAATGGTATACTTTTTAGCTTCAGTCTTTTTGACATACTACACTCCTTAAACCTCTAGAAACTATGCAATAAAACAAAACTTCACATGTGGAACCTGAAATTGAGTGATGTTTTGAGGAAAATCAAACTATGGTAAGGAAAAAATATTTGCTGTGAATTTGAATTGACTGTATGAATGGGGGAAAATCACGTGAGTGGAGACAATGCCTCAATCGCGATATGATTGGATCTGAGTGGTTATGTTTGGCTGTGATTGGTTCATGTGATAAATCCCGCCTCTTGTGTCCATGGGCGTTCAGCATTCGCGAATCAGTCTGAATTAACAATATATTGGCATTAATGGGAAGACTTATTTTAAAAAGTAAGTAAAGAACTCATACATGTAGATATAATCACTTTGTTATATCAAAATAAGACTTAAAATGGCCTGAAAACATGATCTGTGGGGGTTTCTAGTGAGTAGCTTAATCAGCTTGGTGAAATTTAAAGTAAATCTCTGTCTGTGACCAATACTGAGCTTTGATGACTGATGAACCGAATAATTCAAAACTAGTTAAAAGTTAACTATTAAAAAGAATAGCTGAACATAAGTTCACAAATAAAATATATTGTTTAAATTGTTACTACCTTGAGTTATTATTTTGGAATAAATGTAAAATGCTTAAAAAAACACTAACTTGATGAGATTCATACTTGGCTTTAATAAACAGAATATTGATTGCATTGTTAATGTAAAAATATAAAATAGAATTGTATTTGTTGTTGTTGCTGTTGTTTTCTGGTAGTGTAATATTTATTTAACCAAGAACATGTGACTGAGACAGGAATTTACATTTGATAAAAAAAATTAAAAAAAAAGAATTTGCCTCCTCCTCATTTCAGAACACCACATGAAGAGTTAATTTGCAAAAACCGATAAACGACACTTTAAAAAAAAAAAAAGAGCTGATTGCTGTGCATTATTCTCCACATATAGCGCGATCTGAACCCTAAACACGTTTTGTCAAAAAAGCCGGTTTTGTCCACTTTCAAGGCATCGCGAGTTCACGTTTTACTGCAGAAGCCGACAAGCGCCTATGAACCACCATGTGATATTTGGTCTGTAAGTTAATCAAAGATATTTCTGTCCCTAGAGTCACCCATGTCACCCATGATTCAGGACTGAACCCCTGCACTTACTCATCTCTTCTGATCATCTTATTTGCATTCTTAACCCTTTAACGCGTATACGATCACACCGGTGTGATCAGTCTTGGCTGGTCCCTGAAGCGTACGATCACACCGGTGTGATCAGTCTTGGCTGGTCCCTGAAGCGTACGATCACACCGGTGTGATCAGTCTTGGCTGGTCCCTGAAGCGTACGATCACACCGGTGTGATCAGTCTTGGCTGGTCCCTGAAGCGTACGATCACACCGGTGTGATCAGTCTTGGCTGGTCCCTGAAGCGTACGATCACACCGGTGTGATCAGTCTTGGCTGGTCCCTGAAGCGTACGATCACACCGGTGTGATCAGTCTTGGCTGGTCCCTGAAGCGTACGATCACACCGGTGTGATCAGTCTTGGCTGGTCCCTGAAGCGTACGATCACACCGGTGTGATCAGTCTTGGCTGGTCCCTGAAGCGTACGATCACACCGGTGTGATCAGTCTTGGCTGGTCCCTGAAGCGTACGATCACACCGGTGTGATTAGAACTTTCAGTGCGTCACGTCATCAACTGCTGAATTTAAATCCGCTTTCGCGCTTTG
>NW_015626354.1:363022-364567 GCF_001515625.1 Sinocyclocheilus rhinocerous
CATTTAAAAAAGTAAGTAAACAACTCACACACTTAGATGTAACCACTTTGTTACGTCAAAATAAGACTTGAAATGGTCTGAAATCATGATCTGTGGGAGTTTTTAGTGAGTAATCAGCTTGGTGAAATTTAAAGTAAATCTCTGTCTGTGACCAATACTGAGCTTTGATGACTGATGAACCGAATAATTCAAAAATAGTTAAAAGTTAACTATTAAAAAGAATAGCTGAACATAAGTTCACAAATAAAATATATTGTTTAAATTGTTACTAACTTGAGTTATTATTTTGGAATAAATGTAAAATGCTTAAAAAAACACTAACTTGATGAGATTCATACTTGGCTTTAATAAACAGAATATTGATTACATTGTTAATGTAAACATATAAAATTGTGTAAGTAATGTTTATTTAACCAAGAACATGTGACTGGGAGAGGAATTTACATTTGATTTTAAAAAAAAGGACTTTGACTCCTCATTCTAGAACACCACCGCACTGCCCTGATATGTATATATGTATATAGCTGCGTCGAAACGCTACTGGAACGCCTTCAGCGTGACCACGCTCTGAATCACATGTGTAATCAGTCCAATGGATGGGCAAGACATCACGGGCGGGGTGACGTAACAACCAGGAAGCTTAAAAGCACGTGTGGTGGAACTGGCATCAGCTTTCTGTCATTCAGCAAGCGTTCTGTGTGTGTGTCAGTCACTATCTGTTTGTGAGTCTTATTTAGTGTTGTTTATCCACTTATAAGCTCCATTATGTCAAAGCTTCAGTCAAAAGAAGCATTTGGGCGAGCAGGCAGTTCGGAAGTCCGCGCTGCAGTCCTTCCCCCCCGGGGAGAGGGCGCGACACTCCGCCTGCCTTTCTCTGAGGAGTTTGATACGGAGGGCATCAATGAGCCCGCCAGTTGCACAAGCATCAGTTACACAAGCATATTATGCCTAATATTATAATGAGCAGCATTAATGGGGAGCGGAGCTCGCGCAGTCGGCTCTCGGGGGGCTGATTGTGCTTTTCCCGCTGTTAAGTGCTCTGCTCTCGCCTGGCACGCTCCGAGGAGTGTGTCCGTGCCTGTGATCTACGATTCCGGTCCCCCTGCTGCTGAGGCAAGGCGGCGACTAAGATAGCGGGGATCGCACAGGATCTGGCGAACGGGTTGGAGACGGCTCTTCCTATCTCCACCCACGTTCTCTAGATCTAGAGCTCTTTCTAGTGGCTCGGAAGCCCGCACTGCGGTTTCTTCCCCCTCTGAGTGAGAGCTCGCTGCTGCAGCTATTTTTCTCCGAGGAGATTGATATTGTTTGTGTGACCAAGCGGCTCGCCCGCTGCCGAAAACATCATTTTCGGTTTTTGATGTGAATCTTACCACACCCGACCGTGTTTACTCGTTTGGTTGTTTGATTGCATTTAATTCTGAGGAATAAAATGAAGTATTTATCTGACTATGAGAAGTTAGATATACAGGGCTCTTGGGAGAAAAATTTCTCGAGTGAGAGCACGTGTTTACCTCTCTTCCTCTGAGGAGGTTGAGGCGGGCG
>NW_015626354.1:364660-365591 GCF_001515625.1 Sinocyclocheilus rhinocerous
TTTCGATGTGAATCTTACTCACCAGACCGTATTTACCCCTCTGGTTGTTGACTGCATTTAATTCTGAGGAATGAAATTAAGTATTTATCTGACTATGAGAAGTTAGATATACAGGGCTCTTGGGAGAAAAATTTCTCGAGTGAGAGCACGTGTTTACCTCTCTTCCTCTGAGGAGGTTGAGGCGGTCAGCAGGGGCTGCTGGGCGGGAGCAGTCCCAACCTACCGTGTTTCAGCTCATTCTGGGGGCGTCACTTCTCGTACTCCGCAGAGTCTAGAGTTAGAGTGGCGCTCCGAGGCCAAAGGCTTTTAGCGGAAGGCAGTTCTGCGGACCATCATTCTCGCTGGATAGTCTTCGTCTAAAACGTCCTGACGCCTAAGGCCTAGGACTTCTGAGAGCCAGCTCCCTCTGGGGAAGAGCGGTGTACACCGCATTACACGGTGCTCGTCTCTCCTCAGTGCCCTCAGGAAATCGGTCTGCCAACCCTGCCGGTTCCAGGATGCAGCGGTCTCTGGCGAGCGCTTCTCTCAATTACCGCCCGGAAATGTAGCGGTGCTAAGAGGCTCGCTACCTCTATGGAGGTCTCTAGAGCAGTTAGTGTGGCTGTCCTCTGCCGGTCTGCTGCTTCAGGGAACCGAGCTAGCTGTTCTAAGTGCACCAGAGACCAGTTTTGTGAGACTGGTTCCCTTAGGAGTTCACCTGGCGGTGTGGGAGCCCCTGCCAAGCGTGCTTCATTGGGTCCTGCCCCGAGCAGGTTCTGATCTAGTCTTCCTAGCAGATGACGCGGGTCTGAGGACCGTCATTTTCAAGAGGAGACTTCAGCCATGAGGGTCCTGATGCTATGGCTCAGGACCTCGGAGGGCAGGCCCCTCTGGGGAAGAGCGGTGTACACCGCATTACACGGTGCCCGTCTCTCCTCAGTGCCCTCAGGAG
>NW_015626354.1:369851-370348 GCF_001515625.1 Sinocyclocheilus rhinocerous
CTCAGGAGATCGGTCTGCCAAGCCGGCCAGTGTTCCAGGGCACAGCGGTCTCCGGCGAGCGCTTCTCTCAGTTACCGCCCAGAAATGTAGCGATGCTAAGAGGCTCTTGACCTCCATGGAGGTCTCTAGAGCATTTAATATGGCCGTCCCCTGCCGGTTCGCCGCTTCAGGGCACCGAGCTAGCCGCTCTGATTACACCAGAGGTCAGTCTCGAGAGACTATTCCCTAGACTATTTAGCAGCGTGGAAACTACTGCTAAATGTGTCTCAATGGGTCCAGCGCACTGTAGAGAGAGGCTACAGAATGCAGTTTGGTTCTCCTCCGCATCGGTTCAACGGGGTTATCCCCACTCTGGTGGGTCCCAAGCAGGCTCTGGTAATGGAACAAGAAGTAAACACTCTCTTGAGGAAGGACCCATCGAGGTGGTCCCTCCTCTCGACACAGAGTTCGAGTTCTACAGCCGGGACTTCATCGTTGCAAAGAACGCTGGAGGGTTG
>NW_015626354.1:370441-370802 GCF_001515625.1 Sinocyclocheilus rhinocerous
TAGACTATTTAGCAGCGTGGAAACTACTGCTAAATGTGTCTCAATGGGTCCAGCGCACTGTAGAGAGAGGCTACAGAATGCAGTTTGGTTCTCCTCCGCATCGGTTCAACGGGGTTATCCCCACTCTGGTGGGTCCCAAGCAGGCTCTGGTAATGGAACAAGAAGTAAACACTCTCTTGAGGAAGGAGGCCATCGAGGTGGTCCCTTCTCACGAAAGAGAATCCGGGTTCTACAGCTGGTTCCTCGTTGTTCCGAAGAAGGATGGAGGGTTGCATCCCATTTTAGATCTGCGTCAGTTGAACCGCTCAGTCACGCGACTGAAGTTCAGGATGCTCACACTCGAACAAGCTGTGTCTCAGAT
>NW_015626354.1:372248-407524 GCF_001515625.1 Sinocyclocheilus rhinocerous
GCGACTGAAGTTCAGGATGCTCACACTCGAACAAGCTGTGTCTCAGATCAGGTCCGAGGACTGGTTTGTCACGATCGATCTAAAAGATGCATACTTCCATATCTCCATCATTCCTCATCACAAGAAGTTCCTGAGGTTTGCTTTGGGGGCAAAGCTTACCAATATCGGGTTCTTCCTTTCGGCCTTGCACTCTCACCCCACACTATCACCAAGTGTTTGGATGCAGCTCTGGCTCCTCTGCGACTCCAGGGCATCCGCATACTCAACTACATCGACGATTGGTTGATATTAGCTCATTCAGAGTAGAAAGTGGTTCGGCATCGAGATGTCGATCCGAGTTGGTGTAGCAGATATGGAGATTTTTGGCAGGCTCAGGGGGACCTGTTTGCGACTCGAGAGACATCACATTGTCCCCTCTGGTTCTCTCTGATTCATCCAGCTCCACTGGGGCTGGATGCCATGGTACAGACGTGCATTTACCCCGCCTTTCCCCCGATCACTCTGCCCCCGGGAGTTCTGGAGAGAGTGGGACGGAGTCCGGCTGCTGTCAGTAGCCCCGTTCTGGCTGGGCCGAGTATGATTCTCGGACCGGATTTCTCTTCTCGACGGCTCTCCATGGGAGATTTCCGTCAGGAGAGACCTCATCTCACAGGCGGAGGGCACGATATTCCACCCCCGCCCGGAGCTGGAAGTTAAGGGCGTGGCCTCTGAGGGGGCACAACTCGTAGCTTCCGGTCTCTCAACCGAGGTTGTTGAGACCATCCTCCAATCCAGAGCTCCCTCAATGAGGAAACTGTATGCCCTGAAGTGGAAACTTTTCTCTTCTTGTTGCGGAGACCGCCAGCTCGACCCAGTCAACTGCCCAGTTGGTACAGTTCTGAAGTTCCTGCAGGCCCGTCTCTCTGCAGGGTTGACCCACTCCACCCTAAAGGTCTACGTGGCGGCCATTGCGGCCTACCGCGCCTCTATTGGTGGCCAGTCAGTGGGCAGACACCCCCTGGTTTTACGTTTACTCCGCAGTACGCTGAGGCTGAGGCCTCCGGCCAGAGAAGCTTATGCTAAGCGGTGGATCAGGATGCTATTCCATAGCCTCGAGTCCTCTGATCTCCCCTCTCCGTTGGGGGTCAAGAACTCACTCCTTCTGAAGTTGGCCTTTGGGCGGGATGTCCCTGCCGACTTTGTCATGTGGCCCCTTGGGAAAATTAATTGCCCACCCGTTTTAGATCCTTTAATCCTACCCCATACCTAAACATTAAAACTACCTTACTAACTAATAATAACTAGCAATTTAGGAGTTTATTGAGACAAAAGTCATGGTAATATTTAAGAGTGAGAAGTCCACAAACTAAAGTGTGACATAGTTCTTTGCTCAACATTCTTATACCATTAAAATTCCATTACAAAAAGGTTTTGTTTTCGTGCAAAGAAAAGTTGTCCCTATAACCTTCAAACCACTTAAAATTCTTAAAGGGGTCATATGACGCGATTTCAAGTTTTCCTTTCTCTTTGGAGTGTTACAAGCTGATTGTGCATAGATAAGATCCCTGAAGTTGCAAAGACTAAAGTCTCAAAACCAAAGAGATATTCTTTATCAAAGTTAAGACTCTGCCACGCCCCCCTAAAACGGCTCGTTCTAACACGCCCCACATATCTACCTCACTATGTGAAAATATTTGAATAATGCCGCCCAAACGTTCATGCAAAGAAAGAAGGCGTGGTTTCAGGAACAGCAGTTAGTGTTGAAGCAGCCATGTCAGGGAGACGCTGTGTGATTCTAGGCGAAAGCAAAAGCACTTTATTTGGCCTTACGAAAGTAGATGCATTTAGGAATCTTTAAGATCACTTACAACAGAACAGCAATGCATTTTATGGACGACCGTTTCGTGAACCTAGGAGAGGAGGTAATTCTGACTTTGCTATGACAATCTGGCGCTTCTGAATCAGCTACTGTTTTGCTATTAGTTTAAGTATTTGCTATTGACTGTTCAAATGCGGAGTTTTGCGCATCGTGTGCGTGGTCTCCGACATAGTGATAACACTTGTTGCCTTCTCTAGTGCAGCTCAACCAGGTCTCGTCCCATTCGTCGATATTTGTGATATCACAAATCCCAGAAAATATGCGTTGTAGTCCAAACGAGTCGTTCATTGTATAGTTTTTGAAAAGTGATTTCTGTTAAATAAAATATCTCCTTTTGAAGTGGACTTTGAGCTTTGTAACTTTGCAGATCTTTTTTATGCTCAAACAGCAACTACAGACTAACTAAAGTTGAAAAAGTAAAAAAAAAAAGCATAATAGGACCCCTTTCACACTGATGAGGAAAAGAAAACATCTGAGGTTGATGAAGAGAGAAATGTAAGCAGTGGGCAGATGGATGAATGAGGCGAAGGGTCTCAAACATCTGCTGGCGCTACACTGATGATAGGAGTCTGAAATATCTCTGCCTGTATGCAGGCTGGCAGGGCCAATCTGCTTCCTATGATTCACTGAGAACCCAGCCAGATTCATCACAGAGAGGGGCCGTCTCCTTGCCTGTGCTTAGATGAGCCGGTTTGTTTGACAGATCATTCAGACAGAGCAAAGAGCTCCATGGAGTCAGAGAGATGCTCCTGCTCTGAGACTAGGGTCATGATATTCTATTATTTATTCTGTATACTGAGATGGAATTGTGTCATTTATCTACCTGTAGTTGGTAAGAAGAATGCTAACGGAGATGCAAAACGCTGAAAGAGTTGTGTTGAACAGTATTTATTCTGTTCTAGGAAACTTACAGAAAATGCTACAAAATATCTTTCTTCCATTATTAAGAAGGTACACAAACATCATGTAGTCTATTTACACACACACACACACACACACACACACACACACAAATATTTGTAAATAGCCTGTGCTTTTTTCTTCTTCTTTAATATACATGAATTTATTTCCATGGGCAAGTCAAGGCAAAAAGTATTAAGTTTAGCTGAGAAAATTTTTAAGACAATTGCAGGGCTTCACCCTCACTGCACTGTGGAGTAAAGCTAAGAGCAGGTTACTGAGCAAGACATTGTGCATTTCTAGAATAAAAACCCTTCTTCTTTTCACTCCCTAACATGCATTAATCTTTACATCTGTTGAGTTTTTCTAATTTTCTGCCTATATACTTCCATAACGAATGCCATATGGACTTGCTGTCACAGAACATAGAAAAATAAAGAAGATATATGAGATTTCCAGGCTGAGTACAAATACTGTTATGCTCAGCATCTTTCTCAAAAGACACAAAGTTTTTTTTACCTGCTGTGAGTTCACCATGAAATACTGGCAAACTTTTTGTTTGCATTAAGCCAGGAAGCTCAATGCACTCAACACATATAAGTTACAGGGATGGGCAGTATTTCAAATACATGCAATACTATTTTGTTTTTAAATACCCTTTTGCATTTAAATACATTTAATCTTAGTATTTTTGTATTTTCAAAATACATAAGGTACTTTGCCAATCAACCTCCTTATTAGACTGCTGATTTCCTGCAGGGATGGGCAGTATTTCAAATACATGTAGGAGGTGGACATACTGCACACAAACTTTGGATCTCACAATTGGTTACTGGTTCTTGTGTATTGTGACGTGCCATGTTTGGACATGTGAATGATATTCGAGAGCTAGTGATGGTAGGAGGAAATCGTTCAATCAATCAATCAATCAATCATCTACCTATCTATCTATAAGGTGAGACGGGGCAAGATACCCACCACCTTATTTATTTATTCATTTTATTCGTGACCTTTTGATCATAGGTGACAAAAAAAAAATCTAATTGTAACACTTGTGATGAATGGCTATGCTATTTTTAATTTTGCCGTTTCATCTGTATATTAACATTTGTGAGATTTAGTCAGACAAACCAGTTTTGAGGTTAATTCATGTGATTTTGTGTCTCTGGAAAATAGTGATCTGACATTGCTATGTTGAATACCAAAGTTTTTTTTGTGTCTGTTGAGGGATCTGTGGACACATTAATGTTTTTAGATTTGTGGAGTAAAAATTATAAGTAAAAACATAAAATTAGACCTTTGGGGTCAGATGCCTTCAGTTCAATTATGGGCAGTTAAATTTTTTTTTTAAATATTCATATCAAAGAATAAATTCCATGACCAACAATTCCATGAGCCATCAGATTTTTTTTTCTCCGTATTTCTTGTAATAACACATTGGCCGATCTATCTATATCTATCTATCTATTGCAGTTTGTTTTATGCAGGCATGCTCGTGCAATGGAAAATATTTACATTTAGTCATTTAGCAGATGCTTTTATCCAAAGTGACTTACAAATGAGGACAATGGAAGCAATCAAAATCAACAAGAGATCAATGATATGCAAGTGCTATAAGAAGTCTCAGTTAGCTTAACACAGTACATGTAGCCAGAGATGGGCATAAATACATGAAAATGTACTTAAAATAAAAATACAAAATACTGTGTGGATTTTTTTTTTTTTAATACAAATACAAAATACTGTGTGGAAAAAATTATTTAAATACAAATACAGTATTTTGTATTTTGAAAATACACAAAATACATTTACACAAATTGGCCATCCAGTGCAGGTATCCCTATAGGCTGACATCTATCTGGACCTATTCTGGAGAATAAAACAAACAAACAAACAAACAAACACACATCTCGATGTGTACAACTGCTTAGAAACTTTTGTTTTTATTTTACATACCTCTTAGGAAATACAAAACTACAAAAAAAGCATATTTATTTAATGTTAAGTGTATTTTGTTGTATATAAAGTTTATTCAAATGAGATAGTTTATCTAAAATTTAAATTTTAAAATTTGAATTAATTTAGATAGCATTTAACACTGTTTTCTCAAATGTTTTTTTTTGTTTTGTTTTTACGAACAATAAAACCAAAACCTTAAGATTTTGAGTGGTGCACCATTCATCAGTGTCTTTACAAATGAAATTGTTGATGACAGACAGTGATTAACCTAATTATTTTGTCTCTACATAAACATATATTTGCATAGATGGGTGAACACAATTACCTGATTTTGTAAATGTGACAAATTTTTCACTAAGCACCAAGTTTGCACTAAAATGCTTATACATTTACAAAATGAGCCTGCAATATCAGAAATAATGAATAAAGTAATGGTCCATGTTAAATACAAACATTAATTCAAAGAACATGTTAAATGAATAATAATTTTAAAAAAAACATATAAGAAAGCTTTATTTAATTTAGTGTTATCATATTCATATGGTTTGTTCTAATGTCACAAATCATAATCTCAAGTTTACTGCATTTTACACGATTATTTAAATTATTTTGTGTGGGTTTAAGAAGTGTACTCAAAAACATTTTCACATGTGTCCTCCAAAATTACCCACAACCTAATTAGTTTATATGTGAAAAAAAAAAGAAAATAAAAAATTATTCACAAACTTCTCATGCTTATACATTTACAAAATGAGCCTGCAATATCAGAAATAATTAATAAAGTAATGGTCCATGTTAAATACAAACATTAATTCAAAGAACATGTTAAATGAATAATAATAAAAAAAAAAACATATAAGAAAGCTTTATTTAATTTAGTGTTATCATATTCATATGGTTTGTTCTAATGTCACAAATCATAATCTCAAGTTTACTGCATTTTACACGATTATTTAAATTATTTTGTGTGGGTTTAAGAAGTGTACTCAAAAACATTTTCACATGTGTCCTCCAAAATTACCCACAACCTAATTAGTTTATATGTGAAAAAAAAAAGAAAATAAAAAATTATTCACAAACTTCTCACAAAATGACTGTTTGACAAACTACCTGGCAAACTTCAACCCACTGCTGCTTTCTGATGGTTTGGAGAACAATTACTCTGTGTCGCCCTCTGTCATTTCACAGAATTATACAACGGCGAGCGCATCAAGTATAAAAGCCATGTCCGTTTAGGGAGGAGCGGGCAGTCAGCAGGTTCGCGGCGTAGCGACAGGCGAAAGTATAAACAAGGCTTCAACTGCACAAAACGCTTCCACTACGACAGAAAATCGGGAGCTGTGCGGTGATTCCACCGTTTGCTGCGTCCCGTGTGAAAGGGCCTTTAAGTCAAAAGTGTAGACCTACTTGTCGGCGTTCCACTCTGCACCAAGCACATCACATTCTATTGCTCATTCATTCATGCTTCTTTTTCCACTCCAACATTCCAATAATTCCTGCCCACTAAAAGCTTCACGGATATATTCGCTTACCCCGATAGGCCTATCTATGTAAATGATTTAGAAAAAGTTCAGTCGATTCACTATTTATATCATCACCACGACATGTATTGTCATATCACCCAGGCCTAACATGCACTAATGCTTTAAACACATTTGACAAGCTAGTTGATTAATAAACAACAACCAAATAACTATCAAAACTGATTGTATAACACTATCCGGTGCTCTTTTCTTCTTTCATGTTAACTGAAGGCAAATCTGAATGATGCATTATTTTAACTTTAATCGAAAATTACAGTTGACCATGACATCCTCACCTTATCTTATTCCAGTAAAGTCGCTCACCCAATGCTGAATGGAGCTGTACAGCTGCAGCTCATGTGATGAATGTTGGAGGGAGGGTGCATGTCTGAACTAGTTGATGAACGAAATCAGCAGCCTGATAAAGAGGCTGACTAGCAAAAAGTATTTTATGTATTTTGAAAATACAAAAATACTAATCTTAAATGTATTTAAATACAAAATTTCAAATACAAAATACAAAATAGTATTTTGTATTTCAAATACGTATTTTAAATACATGTATTAAAGAGGCTGACTAGCAAAAAGTATTTTATGTATTTTGAAAATACAAAAATACTAATCTTAAATGTATTTAAATACAAAACACATTTGATTTTTTCCAAAGGTTTTTAAATACAAAATACAAAATAATATTTTGAATTTCAAATATGCATTTACATACATGTATCTGAAATACTGCCCATCCCTGCAAGTAGCAAGTTTTTTTTGTTTTGTTTTTGTTTTTTGTATTATATAATAAATAAAAATAAAACAGATAGAATATAAAAAGAATAGAGCAAGCTAAGGTTAGAGGCCTTTTTTTGCATTTGTTAATTGTATAATAAAAAAAGAAAACAAGTAGATAGAATACAAAAAGATTAGAGAAGCTAGTGTTTTTTTATTTTTTATTTTTTAAATAAAACAAGCAGTTAGTATATGAATAGAGTGTAAGTCTAAAAGGGGCAAGTTTTTTTAAAGAATAAAATTAGAATACAGAGTGCTAGAGTTAGAGGGTCAAATAAGAGATGTGTTTTTAGCCGATTCGTGAAGATGGCTAAGGACTCAGCTGCTCGGATTGAGTTGGGCAGGTCATTCAAATATTGAAAATAGTCATTACATGACGCATGTTCAGGATGATCCCCTCTGAAAAATCACACGGGCTTGATCCAGGGCCATTAAACATATTGAAACAGCACACTGAGGACATGAAAAGAATACATACTCTTACTGAGATGAAACTAATGATTCCAAGCAAAGTAAGCAGGCCACCTAAAAGGTGTTAAATACAAACGTCCCCTTTCTCTGTTGAATTCTGATTATTATTCTAATACATTCTTCACCCACTTGACAATGAATGCAAATGATTAAACCTCATTTGACATATGCATATTCAGTTTTAAGTGTGAGATGCCCTGCATCCTGTCTCATCATATCTGTCTGCTGTTGAAGAACAGCAGCTAATCATCTGAGTGCTTGTCTCTGTCATCAACAAAGTCAAGTAACCTCAACTGCTAACATGTTTAAATGAGCCCACTCAAGTCACACTATAATAACTCAGCCGTTTTATGACATTTCTCAGTCCTTCTAAGTCTGTCTTTATCTTTTCAACTGCCAATTATTTATAGTCACATAATTCTGATTTTAAACTAAATAGACAAAATCTTCGGTGTGTGAATCATCAACTAGTCACGTGGCTCCTCAGTGATGCATTACTTTTTTATTTAAATAAATTGTCATTGCTTCTGCAGTTTCCAAACTCCCCAAATCCGTTTCCTGCAGAACTTCCCTGTTTCTCCTTAGAACAACTTAGCTTAGCAGCTTAGTAACAACATAACTTAGCACTTACAGTAGTAGCAACTGCAGCTTAGCATTTTGAGAGACTTAGCGCAGCATGCCAACAGCAGCTTAGCACACTTCTTTGTCTTGAAGAGAACCTTTACATCGTACAACTGTTGTCTGTAAATGCAACATAGACCTATAAAAAATTCCTCTTGAGGAGTTCAACTTCTTTGGTTGCTGTTCTCATGTCAAGTTTATACCCTGAAAATATATATTTTACTGCACAGGGGTTTGTGGGAATAGTGTACTACTGAGTCGCATGCATGCTACTAAAATCCCTAAATAAAACTTTCCAGAGTTGGCATCATTCAGAAAACTTCAAATTGTTTTGCAAAAAGGGTCCATAAAGAATTATTTGTCGCTCTTTACTTGTCCCTCAGCCTTCCTCTTTCTCTCTAACAGGGAATAGACTTGGCTTCAGTCTTTCAAGAATTCAATGCACAAGATGGAGAAGGAGTATGCCCTGCTCTCTATCTCTGATGAATGAAGGACAGGGTAACTTCAGAAGAACATTTGAACATCCAGCCACTTGATGAATGTTTTATTCTTACAAGTGTTGTATCAAAAGCACATTCCTGGCATTCCAGATCATTATAAAGGGTTGTCGTTGACTATGATGAAATCAATATTTAAAACGTGCAATATCTTCAAAGAATAATACATGCCAATATATTTTTAATAATAGAGATGGCTGGGCTGCATTTGATGGCTTTACTGATGTAGTTACTTTGCTCTGGCTTACTTTGTACACTCTCCACTGCTAAATGTTACATAATAAAGTGTCAGCACAACTTGTGCCACCAGCTCAGAAATATGGTCCCTAGGTTCAGAGAAGCATTGGAACAAAGCAGATTTTCTGTTTAAGTACAGATTTGTATTGGTAAGCCATCAAAGGGCAAATATACTCTGTAAGATGTTATTTTAATGAGGATGAAGGGTGATAAAAGGAGGATAAAATTCA
The DNA here is from genome assembly GCF_001515625.1 of Sinocyclocheilus rhinocerous. Taxonomy (NCBI): domain Eukaryota; kingdom Metazoa; phylum Chordata; class Actinopteri; order Cypriniformes; family Cyprinidae; genus Sinocyclocheilus; species Sinocyclocheilus rhinocerous. Next base: position 381,331 of record NW_015626354.1, read on the forward strand.
GAAGGAGGTGTGCACCCCTCTCCAAATTACAATCATCTCCGGAATAGCTGTGCATTATTGTTTTATCAGGGAAGCATAAAGATGCCAGAGAGCTGTGACAGATGTGGAAGGATAATTAAAATATCAGTCATGTAACTGCAAATTAAACGTCATTTTGATTTCGCATACTGCCTGACACGCAACCAATAGGCAGCTGGGTAATCATCAAAATACCGATGAGGCTGTTCGTCAAGGGCCATATCGCAATCCTTTGTTTCGGCTCACCGTCTCTCTCCAAAAGACACTCTAATTAGTAAACTCTCTGTGCTCTCAAGATAAAGCAAAGGCAGCAAGTGCTTTCTGTTCAGCAAGGCCTTCTTTTATACAAGTGAGCCAGCCCTTCCCTGGCAGATGGAGCACATGCATAAACAACGGCAAGGGGGAGAATTACGTCTGCTTAAATAAGTATGAATCTGACAAAGTTAAACATTGCAATGTGAGAAAAACTGATCAGAAATTAGCTCTTCGTGTGTGAGATGTAACACAGAGACAGCAAACAACACATGCTCATAAGATATTAACTTGGCCTGATACATCGCCATCGTATGTTATTATTTATTGATTTATTGATTTATTTACTGCTCTCAGCAGATGTTCAACATGCTGTGTCATTTTGTACACAAAAAGGATTTTCTGCCATGGTGGTCCTTCAGAGCCATCTGCCATAGTGTTATCAAAGTTGGCTCCACTTCTGTGCCTCTATTTCACCTGGCTTCAGCCTTCAGAATGCAATAAAGAGAAACAGTCAGTGTTCAGAAAGAAAGTTGATGCAAAAGTGTATGTCATAATATGTCATCACAAGATGTCAGAAGTCTCAAAAGCTGCTCTTCTGAACTGACAGGAATCCCCTTAGACTGCCCTTATTTTGCTTTCCACATGGGAGACAGTAAATGCTTCACCATGAGAGTCAGAAACAGTATGTCTTTCAGTTATGCATTTTTGAACCTGTTCATTAATCCTGTAAGAAAACTAACAGCTAACACTAAAGGTTTTTTTTTTGGGAGTTAGTTGTGAGATGAAGGGTCAAGACGAGCACAGGGAAAACTAGAAAAGAAGTGACCCCCCACCCCACCCATGCTTGTCCTATTTAGATATGTTAAACCCTCAGGTGCTGATTTAGAGTTTAATGGAGCATGTGGTAAAATGACAGTCATGCCTTTCTCTGAATTTCATGCCTGCTGCACATACTGTAGATGACACCAGTCAAATGTAGCTCTCTTAAGCCCTATTCGGAGAAATTTGTGTTTCACAGACGTACTTGGTGATTTTAATCCCGTCCGAATCTGCCACGTCTGTCTTTTTCTCACACAACCTCTAATAATTCCAGAGCAAATTACCTACTGTTTTTCAGCAAACTCAGTGGTCCTCTAAAAAAAATAATCCCGTCCGAATGCGAATGTCTGTGATTGCCGGTGATATTTTTTTTTCACAACGTGTTTCCTTGTGTGTTTTGGCAAACGTGAATTACCGTAGATGCTCTTACCTCACGCATGTTTGATATATTTGCCTCCCGGCAAAGAAAAAAACAAAAAAAACAATAATAAAATCAAGAGCCAGATCACCTAAACTGTTAAGACTGGCTATTGTAATATTAGCATCAGGTAAGATTACTCACGTTCATTTCTGCACTCAATTACATAATGTTTTAATTACATATGTACCTTTATGAAAATTTAAAATGGGTTTACTACAAATAAAAAATAAAAAATAAATAGTTAAACTAAAGTAACCACACATTAACATAGTTTTGCTATACTAGCCATTTAGCTTCACCATGGTATTTGTAGTAAAACTGATTATACTAATGGTAATCAATCCGAATGACTATAAGCAATGCATGCATACAGAGCGTATGATCTCTGAAACGCCCAGATGTACAAAACAGACCCTCCCACCTCTGTAATAAATACAGAGATTTAGTCCCGTCCGAATTGGTACATGAAAATCGCAGACGTCAGGTGATAAGAATCGAAACTCAAACGTAGTTTAGAAAACTAGTCCCGTCCGAATAGGGCTAAAGTGAATACTGTCTCCACCTGTTTCCATATTTTTTTACTTTAAGAGTGGGACATTTGTTATTTTATTGTGCGAGGCTTCCGGTGTCAGCTACTTCCAGTTATTTTAGCTGTACAACAACAGTCCACTATGCTGCTTAAAATTGCAAACTGGTATTTGTTATCATATTATTTGAATGTATTATTGTGATAAATACACTAATTTGTAGCACAAACAGTTGTAATTTTAACTGTGAAACATAGTAACAGGAAAAACTGTAGTAGATCCAACCAGATAGATCCAAGTTTACAGTAAAATACTGTTAAATGTACCATTTTTGGAAGTGAAAAAAATATGTCATTTTATGATTTATAGTTGAAAACTGTAAAATGACATTCCCAGAATTTTCTGGGTGTCGCTTCACATTTGATGGTATTTCGTTTACATAATTATGTTTCTTAATATTTGTTGTTATAAGTTATGTAGAGATTTATGTTTATGTTATGTGTTTAAGTTGATTAATTAATATATATTGCATTATTTTATTTGTCATGTGTTACCATGCATTTGTATTTGTGTGTACACAAATACACATATTCTATATGCTAGTATACTACTTTACTTCAGTTTATTACTTCAGGCTACTTGTGATGAATTTTGATTTGTCATTTGGCTTTTTCTTTATGTTATTATGGAGGTTGTCAGTATATGTTAAAGGCAGAGGCGGACAGTAACTAAGTACATTTACTTGAGTATTGTACTTATAATCTACTTGTTTACCTGACCTACTGGTGAAAACTTTCCTTGTGCTGACTTCTGCACAGGTTGAAATAAAATTACCCATGAATTCAAGCTGACATCAAAGAGCAATTATGGTCCCTCAAGCACTAGTATGAAAAAAAAGGTGAAGGAGTGTATTTATTTAAATTTAAAATAAGAGGCTGTTTTGTTCTTTTGAATTATATTTCTATACTTAATTATAGCATTGCTCTTGATGGGTAATATATGGCATATACCACGTCAGAACTCTTTTGAGAATTCAACACTCTCTGGCTCTCTCTTTCTGTATATCTGTTTAAATGAATGTGACAAATTAGAAAACAAGCTTGTCTATCAACTTCAGAGCCTAATACATGTGTGCTTTTGTCCTGTGCATTTCATTCCCTTATGCTTTTCATTGTGAGAGATTTATCGCAAATCACGACAATACAATGTAAATGCTCTTCTACAACCTAAAAAGATGAAAAAATATGGGGGCATTTGGCACACTAGATTAGGATTCACACAGCGTCTTTGCTCTCTCTGTTGATCTGAGAGAAAGTTTCGAATTAGTAATTTCTGTCTGTGTTTCGGGCATGTGATGTGCTCTTTGAGATGGCTGGAGATGGAACGTTTGCTCATGGTGACCAGATGCTCACCCCAATCACCACCGGAGGCTCAGGAGAGAGGACGGAGCCCATTCAGTCTCATGGGGGAGCCATGATTCTGGTGTTTGACAGCATTGCTTGTGCTCTAGCCATCTGATGCAGATTTTGCGGTTTAGATATGTATAAGACAAGCTTACATGCAAGGGCCATTCAGAGTTTATCTTGCACTGTAAGCTGATTGTGTGGTGTAAAATAATTGCTTTAAGTGTTAATCAGAATAACATAAAATAAATTGAACTGGGGGAAAATTAACTGAAATGAGAAAAATTAATTTAACAACAAAAGACAATTCTACAAATAAATACAGTAGATAATTTCAAAGGCTAAACATGGAGGTAACTCCTTGAATCTATGTAAAATGAACCGTTTGTGCTTTTCATATTTAACATGGGATTTTTCACTGTTTGTATTAGTCTGCTTGTCAGTCAGTGTACAGTATTAAGTGTTTTTTCTCTTTCTGAAGATTACATTGTTATGCCAGTAGGTGGCAACAAGTGACTGTCTTTGAGTTAATTGTTGATTCTGCCATTTCATTCAAAACACTGATTCATTAAGGAACAAAGAGCTTGCCTTTATGAATTATTGAATCATTCACTCAACTGGTTTGTTCAAAACACTGATTCATTTAGGAATGAAACAAATGACTCTCTTTATGAGTGAGTCATTCAGTTTTACTCAACTGATTCATTCAAAACACTGATTTATTCAGGAACTAAACAAGTTACTGGATTTAAGAGTGAATCACCCATACCATTTCAATCAAAACAATGACTGGATTTATTTATTTATCTTTCAACCAATTCATTTAATCATTCATTCATTCAAGGGGGAAAAAAAGCATTCATTCAGGAATGAAACAAGTGACTGTTGTTCATTTTGACTGTGTGGATTATTAAATAATTTTTCAAATGATTCATTCAAAAACGCTGATTAATTCAGGCAGGTAACACCAGTGTTGTGTGTTAAATTCTGCAGTGGTATATTTGCTGTGGAACTATTTCAATTGATGGAGCAAAAATAGACAGAATAGCTGTCTACAATATAAGTTGCTCAAAAAAAGTTACTCAAAACAGCTACTGTGTACTGCATGTATGGCCATATTTTCACTTTAACAGTTAACAGTTCATTTAATTTTATTGCCACATCAGCTTCACATGCTATTTAATGGCAAATATTATACATTAAAAATATAGTTCAACACAAAATACAAATAAAATAAACATAAATAAATTAATAAAAACAATTATAAAACAAAGTGTTACACGTACATTTCTATAAAATATATTTTAAATTTATTTTTGAAAGAAATTGTAAAAGTTTTTGCTGGGTCCATCTTATAAAACAAGTCCTTAAGAGTTTGTCCTGATAATAACCTTTGTCACATGACATTAAATATTGGACAGACCAAAAGCACACATTTCACTGTCAAGTGAGTCCTGCAAGCCATATTTGCACTTAATGTGAAGGAACCACAAAACTCTTTCCACATTAACATATTGGTCCAAACATGCTGACCATATGCCTTCCATGGAAGACAGAATTCATTAGAAGATCATTTCGGTCTTACAGACAGCTTAATTATTTCTTATTTAGCTTTACTAACCAGCAAAGTTTTCCCAAATTCATGAGAGGCAAAGGTCTGATTCATCTGTTTGACAAGATTGTTATAAAGGCATACAACCACATCCACACAAACACAGAAAAACAGTCAGTTACAGATACCTTGTCCAATCTGAGCAGATTATGAAGCCATGTCAAAGTCTGGTCCATCCGTAATGACTGGAGCTGAAGTCTAAAAGGCTTTTGACAGCCTTTTACTCTATACCACCATCACACATCATCTTTTTTTTTATACTGATCTGGAGATGGATAAATAAGGGCATGATAAAAGAAGAGGCAAGAATAAAACTCATTTTGGCCAACATTTGATGCAGCATTGCATATTTCATAGATATGGTAATTTGAACAATACACTGTGACGAGATCAGCAGAAAAAATTTAATCAAATATGGCAGTCGGAGATTTTGTATTTCGAGTACACTTTTTTTGTTCTGTACAAAAAGTTTCAGAAGGAAACAATTGCAGCTGAATATATTATTTCACCAAATATTCCTGGGAGAATTTTGTGGACATATTAAATACATACTCCATTAAAATTTGTTCTTTCACAGCCGCGTCTCAAATATTTCAAATAAGGTGTAGTTATGCTGTCTAATAGATCAAGGGGTTTGGCTGTTTAGCTTTGATAGTTAGCTGAATGACACCATTATGCTGATCAACATCGTTCTCCTTTGACAGCTATTCAAAATATATAATTATATATATTATAAATATATTAGTTGTGTTCTAATAGATAGCATACTTATTGTTAATATTTATTTATTATTATAGTAGATGTTTTACCAAAACCTGACATTTTAGGAGGGCACTTAAACGCACTAAATGCACATTTTTCCATCTGCTGCATTTGACATTAACTCATTTATCACTAGGATAGTTTCTAGCGATGAGCTCGGGACTGTGCCTCACTTGCTTAATCACAACGTAATTTTCCTGTGGCTCCAGTGCGATTAGTCTCACAGCATTTAACGCTCATATGATTTGCTTAAAAAGTTGTGGGTCCAGTCAGGCCACTGCCATTAAGATGAAAATGCTAATGGATAGCTCTCTCCAGGTATTATAGGCCGCCTTGATATAGATAGCTACTGAGGTAGATAAGAGTGGTGCTTCAGATATGTGAGAGTGATAATGTCTTAATTAGTCATACTGTGTATGTGTGTGTGGTTGTTTTACATTAACTCGCATGCTGCACCTGTATAAATAATGGCTTTTCCATCCACCTATATGCCACAGGCACATATTCAAGTAGAAACACACACACACAGAAAAAAAGAAACATCAATTTTACTGTATCATGTACATACTTTTGTAAAATCCAAATGAGCTTTATAGATCTTTATTGGAAAGGTTTTAAACTGTGTTTTTCATGCATGTTCAATTAACCATAAACAATTATTGCACATGCCCCTGTGGAACAGTCCTTAAAACACTTACAGTTTACAGGCGTTATGTAATTAAGCCCACTGTTACAATAACTTAGGACATTAAAGAGACCTTTCTGCTGACTCCAGAAAACACCAGAAGAAAGATGTCTCTTGATCACCTGTGTGAACATGCCATAGTCCTGCTGCAGAGAGGCATGAGGACTGCAGATGTGGCCAGAGCAATAAACTGCTATGTCCGTAATGTAAGATGCTTAAGACAGTGCTACAGGGAGACAAGGACAGCTGATCGTCCTTGCAGTGGCAAACCCTGTGTAAGGGTGAGATGCACTATAGTACTTAAAGCAGCTGGTGACCACACAAGATACTTACTGCAACTTTTGATACAGAATTGTCGTGCATCTCTGAGAAACATGCTGGAGACAGACAGTTGTTTGCTAAGTTTCAGTATTTTAATATTCATTTAAAAAAAAAAAACATTAATGCCCATTTAAAACCCATTCATCTCATAGCATTATTAATGCAATTCTAATTTCAGTGTAAATGCATTCATGCCACCTCTGAACAGTCTGTATAAATATACCTAAATGTCACATCAGATGCAGCTTCTGAAAGCAATGTTATGGTAACATTATATCCTTAAAAGTTTGTGTAATAAGTTGAATCAAAATATTTCTTTCTAAAGCTACTTTTTTTCCTCTCCAAAATTTATTAAAAATCCAAAATGTAAAAAAGTATTAAAAAAAAAAGTTTTGGAAAAGAAGTTTTGAAATATGTTTCGGCCCTATATCTAATGTATGCCATATCAAGTAGCCTAATAAACATTGTGGCCAAATTTCAGATTTTAAAGGGGTCATAAACTGCATTTGTTTTTTAATTTGTACTGTCCTCTGATATCCACTTATAATGTAATCAATACTTTTGTGTAAAAAAAACATCATAATTTAGAAGTAATAGGCAATTTTCTGTCCTCTTTTGACCCCCTCACCGGAACGCTCTGTTTGAATAGACGTGGTGGATTGTAGACTGGGAAGTAAACGCCAACTGCTATGATTGGCTAACAATTGTGTTTGTTTGACAGCCTACATCCTTCATAGATGGACGCTGCTGTGTTTTAGGTTAAAAACGCATAATTACTCAGTACATATCAAATGATCTGTAATAACAAAGCAATAGTGACCATGTAATAAAAACAGTTACTCACACTTGTGTGGTGCGACATTAATGTCGGATCCGATATAAATGGCACAGCATCGTCTTTTAGTTTCAGTCTTTCTAAAAATTCAGCGTCAAATTGTGCCTTGTTTGTAAACAAATCCACAGTAAAATGAAGTGAACAAAGGACCAAGTTCTTACTGACGCGGTCTGGAACTTTATTAAAAACAAAGTTCATCAAATAAAGTTTATCGTTTGATTTCTGCGTAGACCTTCATTTGCCTCTCTTGCTATTTACACTAGATGTGCGAATCAGTGGGGGGGCTAAACAGCCAGTAATGTAGAAGCAAGTGTTGATCATCTTCTGCGGAGGCGGTGTTTAGCCACACTATTACGTCATAGAGTGGCACATTCCACAACCTGTTATTTTGGCAGATTGGCTTCAGTATAGGCTGATTTTAGACTAACGAGAAAGTTTTGAGTTCTGAAACTTACAGGATGTTTTTATAGCACAATGACCTCTTACATGTCAAAAGTTTGAGGGAATTTTGATTTCTCAGTTCATGACCCCTTTAAATTGTATATAAACAATTATATTAGCATGAGTAGTGGACAAACATACACAAACCGTGAACACACACCCGGAGCAGTCAGCAGCCATTTTTGCTGCAGGGTCCAGGAGGAGTGGAGATTCGGTGCCTTGCTAATTTTTTATATATTTATTTTCCTTACTTTTCTTTACTTTACTTATTTACCCACTGCCACTGCCATGAATGACTGTGCAGAGTGTGGTGTCAAGATGAGGGTGGGTATTGAGGATATTAAGTTGTGGGTATCAAGTGTGGAAGAGAGTGCTGTTCATTCACTCCCCCCACCAATATTTCCTGCCGGTACTGAAAATTAAACCCACAACCTTCAGGTTATAAGTCTGATGCTTTAACCATTAGGCCACAACTGCCACGTGCCTTAGTGTACATGTATCAAATGCTTTTATTTGCAACATTCTTCTTCCTTAGGTTATGCCTCAGCTTCCTGTCTGCCTCAAGCACCTGCAGAGTGTTCTGATGATGCTGTTTTGATCTGGCTGCATCAAGGTAATCAGCACTCAGCTTGACGCCACGCTCTGCACAGTCAATCACAACAAAATGGCAGTGGCAGTCAGCAATTGTGGCCTAATAGTAAGATTTGGATTTTTTACCGGAAGATCATGGGTTCGATTCTCAGTACAGAGAGGAAATGTAGGTGGGGGGTGTGAATGAACAGCGATCTTTTCCACACTCAATACCCTTGAGCAAGGCACCAACCCCCCCAATTACTGCAGCAAAAATGGCTGCCAAGTATTATTTTTATTTATTTTTTTTGTTCTGTTAGAACTTATATGCTTATTTGCGACCATGTAATGATATTTTGCATCCCGGTAGACATTATTCATTTTTAAGGAGACTACCTGAAGAGATCAGAGAACATTCCTTTATACAGAATCACTCCAGATCCTTCAGATTCGCAGCTACATGTTGCTTCTTCTCTTCAGTTCACCTCACTTTTCTATAGGGTTCAGGTCAGGGAACTGAGATGACCATGGCAGAAGTTTCATTTTGTGAGACATTTTTGTGTTGATTTTGATGTTTGTTTTGGATCATTGTCCTGATGGAAGATCCAACCACCGCCTATTATAAGATTTCTAACAGAGGCAGTCAGGTTTAGATTTGTTTTTATCTGTTGGTATTTGATAGACCAATTTGGTATTTGATGCCAATATCGGAGCAAGATATCCAGGACCTCTGGCAGAAAAATAGGCCCACAACATTAAAGATCCAGCAGTATATTTGTTGGTGATTTTAATATCCATGTTGATAATGAAAAAGATGCATTGGGATCAGCATTCATAGACATTCTGAACTCTATTGGGGTTAGACAACACGTGTCAGGACCTACTCATTGTCGAAATTTAATAGATTGTCTAGATTTAATACTGTCATATGAAATTGATGTTGATGGTGTTGAAATTATGCAGCCAAGCGATGATATCTCAGATCATTATTTAGTATAAAACTGTAAATTCTAATCCTTGTTACAAGTATGGTAGAACCATCACTTCTACCACAAAAGACTGCTTTGTAAGTAATCTTCCTGATTTATCCCAATTCCCTAGCATTTCCAAAACCTCAGAACAAATTGATGATGTAACAGAACCTATGGACTCTCTCTTTTCTAGCATTTTTTTTTTTAATACTTCAGCTTCATTCATCGCACCAATACAGTGGCTAAATGAACGAAAAATAAAGCATCAACAGGTGTTGACATTTCCCAACAGCACAGCAGTAATGACTTTATGAACTACTTTACTTCCAAGATCAATACTATTAGATATAAAATTGTAACCATGCAGCTGTCAGCTGCAGTATCGCATCAGATAGTGTGCTATAGATCGCCTGAGTAACTATTCCACTCATTCTCTACTATAGGAGAGGAAGATTTGTATAAACTTGTTAAATCATCTAAACCAACAACATGTATGTTAGACCCTATTCCATCTAAGCTCCTAAAAGAGGTGCTTCCAGAAGTCATAGATCCTCTTCTGACTATTATTAATTCATCATTGTCATTAGGATATGTCCCAAAAACCTTCAAACTGGCTGTTATCATCTGATGTTATCATCTGATTGTGGTTGTATCTCTCTATTAGTGCTATTGGATCTTAGTGTCAAATGCATAAATGTTAATTCATGCGTTCATGACCTTAAGGTTAGATTATTGTAATGCTTTATTGGGTGGTTGTTCTGCACGCTTAATAAACAAACTCCATTTGGTCCAAAATGCAGCAGCTAGAGTTCTTACTAGAACCAGGAAGTATGACCATATTAGCCTGGTTCTGTCAACACTGCACTGGCTACCTATTAAACATCGTATATATTTTAAAATCTAGCTTATTACTTATAAAGCCCTGAATGGTTTAGCACCTCAGTATTTGAGCGAGCTCTTGTTACATTATAGTCCTCCATGTCCGCTGCGATCTCAAAACTCTAGTAATTTGATAATACCTAGAATATCAAAATCAACTGTGGGTGGAAGATCATTTTCTTATTTAGCGCCCAAACTCTGGAATAACCTACCTAACATTGTTCGGGAGGCAGACACACTCTGTCAGTTTAAATCTAGATTAAAGACCCATCTCTTTAACCTGGCTTACACATAACACACTAACACATTTCTAATATTCAAATCCGTTAAAGGATTTTTAGGCTGCATTAATTAGGTCAACCGGAACCAGGAACACTTCCCATAACACCCGATGCACTTGCTACATCGTTAGAAGAATGGCATCTACGCTAATATTAGTCTGTTTCTCTCTTATTCCAAGGTCACCATTACCACCAGATCCAGTCTGTATCCAGATTGTCACTTTGCATTATTGACACACTATTTTCCTAATTAATGCTGTACAGTTGCTTTGACACAATCTGTATTGTTAAAAGCGCTATATAAATAAAGGTGACTTGACTTGACTTGACTATATTTAATCGTGGTCATGGGGTACTTTTTATCCCTGTTTGCACCAAAAGCATTTGGTGGGTTAGCTGCCAAAAAGCTCTTTTTTTAGTTTCATCTGACCAAAGAAGCCAGTCCTGTTTGAAGTTGCAATCATGTCTGACAACTGAATATGCTGGAGTTTGTTTTTGGATGAGTGAAGAGGATTTTTCTTTAAACCTTCCCGAATAACATATGTAAATGTAGGGGCTGTTTGATTTTTTTTTCTTCTTTTTTTTAGCATTTCTAGGGGTGCCAGTAATTGTAGCCAACATGCATTGGTGAAAAACATTTATTTCATAATGTGATTTTCCCCTCAATTTCAATTGTTTTACTTCAATGATAGGTTAGAATTTTGTGATTTTTTTTGAATGAAAGATCAAAAAGATAGTTTGTTTTTGGATGAGTGAAGAGGATTTTTCTTTAAACCTTCCCGAATAACATATGTAAATGTAGGGGCTGTTTGATTTTTTTTTCTTCTTTTTTTTAGGCTTTCTGACCCCAAGACTCGATTAATTTCTGCAGTTCTCCAGCTGTGATCCTTGGAGAGTCTTTGGCCACTCAAACTCTCCTCCTCACCATGCGTTAGGACGATATAGACACACATCTTCTTGCAGGCAGATTTGTAATATATTTAGTTGATAGGAACTTCTTAATTATTGCCCTGATGATGGAAATGGGGATTTTCAATGCTTTAGCTATTTTCTTACAGCCACTTTCTATTTTGTGAAGCTCAACAATCTTGTTCTGCACATCAGAACTATATTATTTGGTTTTACTCTTTGTGGATGATTAAGGGAATTTGGCCTTTGTGTCCTTCTATTTATAATCCTGTTGAACAGGAAGTCATGGCTGGAGAATTTCATGCTCCTGGTCACCCTGGTGTGCTAAAAAATTGTAAATATGAATGGGAATATACTTCAGAGATATTTTACTCATAAGCATTTCTAGGGGTGCCAGTAATTGTAGCCAACATGCATTGGTGAAAAACATTTATTTCATAATGTGATTTTCCCCTCAATTTCAATTGTTTTACTTCAATGATAGGTTAGAATTTTGTGATTTTTTTTGAATGAAAGATCAAAAAGATAAACGGTGTGTGTTTCCGTTTATGAAAAAAATCATCATGCTGAGGGGCTCAACAGGGCTCAACATCAGCCTGAGTCTCCTGGAGTTTTGCTTTGACGGGATCGGCTTTGAACAACACAGGTGCTCAGATCTCCAGTCTGATGTTTATTGAGAGCTGACAAGGAGCTGAGATATTTTCATTAACAAATGTAAATGCAATCTCTAAGGTCATTTTCAGCACAAAGTCTCAGGCCCACTGTGCAACCACAGTCTGACTGCAGGCAAAGGCAGGTCAACATCATTATAGCACACACAATAATATGACAGGAGGAACAAAAAAAAAAAGTCTGAAGTAAACAAAGCTGCAAACTGTAGGCTAGGTCCTGTTTTCGCTCCTGTCTCCGCTGTCTCGCCTTTCTCGGTGGGAGGTAATCTGCAGGGGAATGAAAGGAGTAATAATAAACGGTGCTGACCGCCTGTCTCCTCAGTCTTGTTGATATATCAAAGATGAAGAGAGACAAATTTATGTTTATTACAACAATGAGGAGGAAGTCATTTCAACCTTGAGAACATTGTGTGCTTGGCAATGACTAATCAAAGTTGAAACAAACACAGAACACTTGGATTTTTTACTCCCTTGCTTAGTTTTCCTACACTGATGATGGATGCTGTGAACATCTTTCCTGTCCTAGCTTTCAGTGTCTTGCTTGATCACATATGCTCTTTCACTTGCCACGTTTGTGCCTCTGATTGGATTTCTCTGGCTTTGTAGCAGCTTTGTAGTTGCATACAAAGCTTTATATTGAGAGAAAGATTCACTCTTCAAGCAAATGTATTAATAATGGATATGGGTTATGCTGCGAATTCAGGTTTTTGCTAGTCCACACTCACATATACTGTAGATGACCTCCCAGAGTTACCCATGCTTGTAGTAAAATACATAACATCATAATATACAAAGTTGTCATTAGATAATTGTGTCTGTTTGACAAATCCTTCTTGGACTCGCTAGGAAAATGTCTAGGCATGTAAAATGTTTAGATCAGTGGTTCCCAACCCTGGTCCTGGAGGCACCCCAACACTGCATGTTTTGCATGTCTCCTTAATCAAACACACCTGATTCAGGTCATCAGCTCATTAGTAGAGACTCCAAGACCTGAAACTGGTGTGTCAGAGAAAGGAGACATCCAAAATGTGCAGTGTTGGGGTGCCTCCAGGACCAGGGTTGGGAACCACTGGTTTAGATCATAAATAGTATCATGTCATGTCAGTGACACAAACATTTTTCTGCTCAATGTATACATTAAAAAGGAAATGTACTAATTAATGCACTATTAAAATGTGAAATACATCATAACTGTAGGAAAATTATTGCTGCAGTAAACACAGTCTTTCAGCTGCTCCTGTGTGGAATTAGCCACACATCTACTTGGCCAAGTTTTAAGCCGGATGCACTTCTGATGCAACCCAGCACTGAAAGTAGTCTGTAGCGTCTACTGTACATCCGTTTTGTTATTGTTAATTAAAAACTAAAACGATAAAAATCATTTTCAGTAATTGAACAATAGCTGACAAAAATATTTACAAGGAAGAACCTAAATGAAAATTAAAAATGTTGTTGTGGCAGCTAACTGAAATAAGTTTAAGTTGATGTAGTAAAATTACAAAAAAATAAAATGTTTAAACATAATTAAATAGAAATATCCAAGAAATGTAGTCAAGTAATAGTTCCAATATTTGAAAAGTTCAAGGTTCAGATATAGGAAAAATCAATCTTTCTGAATTGCAGAGGAATTAAATTAAATGGAGTAAAACAAAATACAATGAAATGCAATAGAGGCTAATATTCAAATAAAATGAAAACAGTGCATTAGCCTACCGTTAGACTCCATAGTTTCATGAGACTACATGTTGAGTACAAAAAAACAAAACAATATTTTAATACATTCAAAAAATTTTATCAAGGTATTAAAGGCTTTAGGAACACTCATAACATTTTTTTTTAACATGCATATTCCAATTTAAACAGATTCATTTTAAACTGGGAAATACACTGGCCTTTAAATAAAGAAAATTAAATTTGATTAACATTCTCTGTCCAGTCCTTGCACATGTACAAAACAGATCAAACCCGATCCACCTCACACATGCAATCCATAAACGTCCTTAAAGACAATCTGTCTAAATAAATAACTAAATCATCCAGGTAATAAAAACGTTCAAAATATGTTGTTTATTAAAATCACTAGACTATATAAAAAAATCAACAAGACGTTTCAGTGTCTATCCAAACACCTTCCTCAGTTGTAAAACAGGAAATAACTCTGGCAAATATAGCCATGAAAGTCACATGATCAATAGACCTGTAGAGGTCACATGACTACTGGTTTATACATGTAATATGTTTGCCTATGGGGAAACAAAACAGCCACTTTATTGACGCATGGCTCAGCATAGACGTGCAAACTTTTCTGGGCAGCATTCAGCAGTCTTCAAGCATCTACAACAAAAGAAACACACCTTTCACGATCATGAGGTGAGAATTCTGGACAGAGAAGATAGGTGGTTTGAAAGAGGTGTAAAGGAAGTGATTAATGTGAAAGTTGAGAGTCTCTCATTGAATAGAGGAGAGGGTTTGAGACATCATCTGTCCCATAATGCTGTGCTAGAAACCGCCACGACGCTGCATGGAGAAATCTGGGTGCTCCACCCTGAGAGGAAGAGGGACATGAGCAGCGAGCAATACCATCTACTTTGGAAAACATATTACACGTTTAAACCAGTAGTCATGTGACATCTACAGGTCTGTTGATCATGTGACTTTCGTGGATATATGTGACCCTGGACCACAAAACCAGTCATAAGGGTCTTTTTTTTTATTGAGATGTATACATCATCTGAAAGCTGCATAAATAAGCTTTCCATTGATGTATGGTTTGTTATGATAGGGCAATGAAAATCTGGAATCTGAGGGTGCAAAAAAATCTAAATACTGAGAAAATCGCCTTTAAAGTTGTCCAAATGAAGTTCTTAGCAATGCATATTACTAATCAAAATTTAAGTTTTGATATATTTACAGTAGGAAATTTACAAAATATATTCATGGAACATGATCTTTACTTAATATCCTAATGATTTTTGGCATAAAAGAAAAATTATACCCCAGCAACTTAAGACTGTTTTTTTGGTCCAGGGTCACATATTTGCCAGATTTATTTCCTGTTTTCAACTGAGGAAGGTGTTTGGTTAGACACCGAAACATCTTGTTGATTTTTTATATAGTCCAGTGATTTTAATAAACTAATTTTTTTTTTACTTAAAGACGATCCATGAAACATTCATCATTAACATACTATGTTCAAGTACACATTTTATGCAATTCGTTCACAACTTCTATAAGAATGAAACCTACATTTACCTTGCCAAATTCAAAATAATGGCGTAAAACCAGGAGCTCTAGTTTGCATTTGTTGCTCTCCCCACACTGAAACCCGCACACATGTGTTACATGAGGGAGTGCCACAAAGCGTCGCAACACCGTCACTTAATGACCCACAACCAATTTATTCTTAGCGTTTTGTTAATTTTTTCCACTTTGCTACACATGTAACAAAAACTAAAACTCAAAATAATAAAAAATTATGAAAACTGAAAATCCAAAATATTATAAATACTATAGTAGTATTTAAATAGTACTAAAATAGCACTTCTATACAGTGCATACACTCAAAACAACACAGATCAAATTTGTGAAAGCTTAGGCTGGCATGGCAAAATAAACTGGTGGGATGCTATGAATGCCTAGACAACATCTTTTTGGGGTGCCGTGCAGCAAATTTTGAACAGCACGGAGTTGGCACTGACATTCGAGGGTGGCACTGAAAGCATTTGGCACTCTCACACAGGCCTTTCCATCCACTGCTTTCCTCCAGAAAATTAATCAAAATCTGATGCCCCTCTCATCTGCACAGACATTCGTAAAGACTAATGCTCTTTCAATCCATATAAATCAGTAAGGATAGATAAAGCAAATCAAATGGAGACCTGGAGCAGTGGCCCCTTTGCTTAGCAAACTGTCATGGTAAGAGGATAAGTGCAAGGTCGCCGTGATTTTGCCAAGTCAGACATGTTCCTGGATCAACATCTTTTTTTGATCCTGGAACAACATTACTGTCCAAAAACATTGACAAAACCCTACCCCTAAACCTAACCCTACCCATAATTTATCCTAAAAATCAGAGGGGAATGATAGCTCATTAACAAGGGTGCAGAAGCACCTAACCAAGTTGTAAGCCTAAAACAGACATTTCCTGTAAATGTATCCCTCAATTCTGATTGGCTGATTGATTGGGATGTCGTTCCAGGATCAACAAGGATGTTGATCCAGGAACATTTTGTACTTGGTGAAGTCCCGTTCACCTAAGTGCAAATGTGCTTAAAAACAGAATAACTTCAGTCATGTAAGTTCTTGGTTATATGAGATTATTCTGCAGCATGCTAAGGTCCATGAAAAAAAGGTCTGAGTTAACAAGCAATAAAAGAATAAAAGAACAAGCAAAAAATATCTCCATCTGTGCTTCTCTTCTCTTTTGAGTTTAGTGTAGGATATATTTAAACATACAGCAAGTAGCCATAGCCTTTATGTCTGTAAATACTCACTGAGCTTGGAGGGTAATATTCATCAGTTTTATGCACAGTACCTTTTTTTTTTTTACTGGTGTGATATTTACTAAGATACATATTTACAGTGATAGTTCACCCCAAAATAAGCATTCTGTCATAATTTATTCATCCTCATAGGGTTCCAAACCTCTATGACTGTCTTCTGTGGAACACATAAAATATTTCCAAAAATTCCTTAGTGTTTTTTGTCTTTTCTTCCAAGTCAGTGGGATCCAGTTCTGTTTTGGACAACACTGTGTTTACGCAGAAGAAAAAACATGAGGGTGAGTAAATGATGACCGAATTTTCATTTTTGGGTGAATCATCTCTTTTACATTTTATCAAAAATATTTACCCTCAAACAAAAATCCACCTACAATACAGATCATACGTGTGATCATCATAATCAAGTAAGAGGATTTCAGGACCAGTTAAGATATCCAAGGATGTACATGATGGGTCATGATGCTGTCCACGATCCTGAACATGTGACATCCACAGCATTACAGAGGCTTTAGCAGCAGTGGTTAATCTGAGCCTCAGCCTGCTGTCAATTGAGTGAAACCAGTTTCTCTCTCCATGACTGGAGGTCAGATCATTGAACTGCACTGTCGATCTGCTCCACTGGGTCACAGCACTAGAGAATGTCAGAACCACCACACTGAGGATTAGTAAAGTCGATTGATAAGTGTGTGTGTGTGTGTGTGAAAGACAAACCCTGAGTTGCACACAAAATGTTCAGCAGAAAAATATTTTCTGATTACAGCTCACAATATCTAATTAATCAAACTCAGGTTTTAAAAAGATAAAAGCAGTCCTTGTCTCTCTGAATTTGAAATTAGCAAACACTTTTTGTTATGTAAGGATTGTGAAACTTTAAATATATTTAAATGACATAGATAAATCACATTATTCACCAGTCTTACCAGAAAGAGAACATTTCATGCTGATAACGAACAAATTTTAATTAGTCTTTTTGGAGCAAAAAGATCAGTTGATCAAAGCATGATGACACTTGTGTATTTAATTGATGTATAAAGAATAAAACTCACCAAAGAACATAATTTAAATTTCAAATGTCAATGGAAATATTATTAAATAATAATAATAATTATTATAATAATAATAGTATGTTTAATTCTATTTTCTATGCATTCAAATTCCTTAAGTCCCATTTTATTATTAGTTCCCTTTCAGTCGGTCACTTCCAACACTAGGGGCCGCACTTGGGAGCCCAGACACCTCTGACATCATTGAGAAAAGGCCAATGAAATTGGCTAGTAAAATTTGCATAGCAGGCCACACCCCGGACATCCGGGTATAAATAGGCCAGCGAGGCATTTGCTCACTCGTTCGGTTCTTCGGAGCCGATACAGCGTCTCTCTGGGAGATGCAGCACAGCATTCACCTCTCAATCTCCTTGCCGTTGGATCTATGGCACAAGCAGCAATTTCTCCCTTGCCCATACACAGATAAGTGTAGTGAGAGTACCCCTGGGTGCTTCAACTGCGATCTTTGGGAGCAAATTTCCTCTTAAAAGAGTAATTTCTCTAAAAGAGCTTCACGGATGGATTTGTGTGTGTTTACAACATGCCTTCCCATCTGTGTCCTTCTGTTTGCGGTTTGTCCATCTCACCCTCTGACAGGCACAATCGCTGTGCTCAGTGTTTGGGCCGCATTTATGCTGAAGCAGCTTTTTTGGAAGGTTGATGTCCTTCTTGTGAGGACATGGCTATTGACACATTGTGCTCGCAGCTCGCGGACATTTTTTTTTAAAAGAACGCGAGCTGCGAGCACAACGTGCCAAGTCACCTCAGCTGCTTCCTGTCCTGGCCCTTCTATTTCCGGGTACGAGGCCATGATGATTTGCACTGAAGGAGTGCAAGGAGATGTTGCGGTAGCACGGAATGATTCCCGTGGACCTCTCATTCCTCCAACTGCACAAGTTCTCCAGTACAGTTTCTGAGTGAGTTTGAGAGCCAGCCTCGGCACGGGTTCGATCTCTCATTCAGGGCTCTTGATGAGGATGAGTTGTCTATCGCAGCATCGGAGGGCGGGTCTGACCTATCGAAAGCGGATGACTCGACTAAACTGGCACTTCTGGGTGCTGTGCGTTGGTCTGAGCCTGATGCTGAGATGGCAGCCGTATTTACCCAGGAAGCAGAAAGCATCAGGCTTGAGTGGATTCTTCCACCCTATGCTGAGCACTCTCGCTTGAATGATTGGTTCTTGGAGACCGAGCATGACACTCAGCCACGCTCCACCCCAGTTCCTTTCTTCCCGGAAGTGCATGAGGAGCTGATAAAATCGTGGAAGGCACCTTTCTGCTGTAATGTCTTTGATTACTTAATTTTAGGGAATTTATTATTATTAATTCATTCAGGTTTTGAGAGGAATCGAATCTGAAAATTCGAGGTCCACCTGATTAAAACTGATTTCAAATTTGATAGTTTTGGGGTAGTCAAGTATAGATCCCGTGCTTGCAGGCCTGAGGGCGTGATTAATTTACTGTCCTTTTCCTGTTTGGATATAATAGTTACATTTATTGGTGGTCACAAGACATCACACGGTATTTTCAGTCCTGATACCAAAGATCTCTGTGTTATCGTAGGTGAGGGTGGCTGTACACACTGGGGTGTCGACTAGCCATCGGTTTCAATGATTTATGACAAAAAAAAATTTTGGTGAAAGGAGTCAATCCTAGTTTCGGGACTAACACACTTAAGAGTTATACCCACCAATTAACATTAGCCCTTCATTCATGACATGGATACCGTAATAATCATACAGATAGAACATAGTTGCTTACCTTTATCTTTTACTCGTTTCGCCTCTTCTTCTTTTCTTTTTTTTCTAAATTGGGCACCTGATGGCTTATTATGAGTATTGCTCTATACAGTGGATCACCCCCCCCCGTTCCATTTGGGAGAGACCCAGAGGTGAACTGTCCCCCGCGCCTATTATTATTTTTTTTACTGCTCGTGCCGCCCCCCATGTATCATGAAAAAATGCCGCCCCGGGCGGCTGCCCGGTTCACCCGTGCCAAAAACCGCTACTGCGAGGAGATGATGAAAATCGTGGAAGGCACCTTACTGTCATAACACGATACACTGGTTCCTCTGCTCTCACCACCCTTGACAGCAGTTCAGCGAGTGAATACAATGTGGTCCCCCGGGTGGAGGGAGCGATTGCGGAGCATTTTGCGCATGAAATCCCACCACCTAGAGGGGCTGTCCGGGACTCCAGAGCATATAAGTTCATATAAGTCCAGAGCATCTGGACTCCATCCAGAGCATATAAGTTACCTCGTCCCTTGTGGAGAGCTTATACTGCTTCCATGCATACCATGGCTGTCCTGCAGGTGTACAGGCCAGGGTCTGCAAAAAGGTGGTCCCAACCCGAAGCATGCAGGAACTGCGTTTGGTGACTGACTATGCCCCCTGGGCTATGAAGGTCACGGCGCAGGCTCTTGGGAGGGCAATGTCCACATTAGTGGTCCAGGTGCGTCACCTGTGGCTCAACCTGGCAGAGATGCGGGATGCTGAGAAAGTGCGCTTTCTCGACACCCACATTTCTCAGGTTGGTCTCTTGGCTACACCGTTGAAGAATTTGCGCAACAATTCTCCACGGTTAAGAGACGGAGTCCTGCCACGGCGTGGGTCAGGTTCGACCCCGCCACCACCGAAACAGCAGCCTCCATCTGTTTGTCACTGGGGACGGCCCCCTGCGAGGACTGCTGAGGCCCCGCAACAGCCTGGGCCGGCAGTAACTCGCAGGAAGGTGGCACTGCCATCTCATCCTCAGGATGCTAAGAACCCATGAAAGGCTTCGTAGCGAACCTGAGATGGGCGACCCAGGGAAGAGGGACCAGCTGACCAGCCTAGCTCCACTTCTGCGGGGTCACCAGATGGTCATTAAAAGAGCTATTTCCTCTATTTCCCTGGTCACAATCCCGGCATTTCTGGCCCTCCTATTTGTGATGGCCAGGTGCTAGGATTGCACATCAGAGCCTGTTCAGATGCAGATTCTCTGCCTCATGTTCTGATGCAACAGGTCAGTCATGAATTCCGGTTCCCACATTTGTCAGTGACTTCTTTGATAGACCTGGCGGACAGGACACTGTGCGACCTGAAGAATGTATCTCCTCTCCTCTGCCACTGTGATTTCTGTTTCGCAAAAAGCCGCGGAAACCCTGCCCCAGATACGTCGAATGTAGTTCCACTGAGACTGTTGGCAAAGTGTCTGGATGCTTGGTTAAGCTCCCCAGCCCTTCCGATGGCTCCTCAGGACCGTTCGGCTCGGCTATGAAATTCAGTTTGCCAGTCATCCGCTGAAGTTCAGTGGCATTCTGTCACCACCGAGTTAAGAGTGCAGCTGTTATTCAAACGGAGTTTGCATCCTTTCTGGCGAAGGGTACAATAAAGCCTGTCCCCCCAGCCTAGATGAAGAAGGGGTTTTACAGTCCCTACTTCATTGTACCCAAGGGTGGGGGGCTCACACCAATCTTAAACCTAGGGGTGCTGAGCCGGGGCCCTTTACAAGCTCCCGTTCAGAATGCTAACCCTCAAACACGTTAACATGTGTCGGGTACCAAGATTGGGTCGTGGCAATAGACCTGAAGGACGGTGTGGATGTTTTTTTCGGTGTGGATTGGACTCGGTCACTATGACAGCACGCCTCATGGAGGATCGTGCTCGGTCTGTGCTGAACTGGTTGAGAATGCTCAAGTACAAGATAGTGGTCCCTTTCAAATAATTTCAGAGGCTCCTGGGGCATATGGCATTCTCAGCCACGCTTGCGCCTTTGGGACTGATGCATATGAGACCGCTTCAGCACAGGCTTCATAAACGAGTCCTGAGATGGGCATGGCACTGAGGCTCACACCTCGCCCACCATCTCTTACTGTGGAGCCAGCAGAGACTCAGGTTTCTGCGTACAAATCGCATTACGGGCATCCTCAAATGTGTAGCGGTCTCCCTCTCACGGCAGGTCACACTCCGGGGCGAGTGGAGACTTCACACCCAGCCAGTCCAGCGGTTTTGGAGTCGATTCAGTCAGGCGCAGATAGATCTGTTGGCCCAGGCCTATGCAAATATTTTCCCCATTGAGCCTCATTGCATGGACACTGTGCAAAGTCAGGGAGGACATGGAAAACTCTTGTTTGTGCCACATTACTGGCCCAACAAGACTTGGTTCTCAGAGCTCGTGCTGTTGGTATCAGAGGAGTGACCGGATTCTGGCACCCCGTGCCCAGATCTCTGGAACCTCCATGTTTGGTCCCTGGACGCGACCAGGAGGAACTCAGAGGTCTTTCACCCGCAGTGGTGAATTTTATTACGTAGGCTAGGGCCCCCTCTACAAGTCGGCTATACAACCTGAAATGGCGCATTTTCATGAATTGGTGTTCTTCCTATGGAAAGGATCCTTGGAGATGTGGCATCAGATCTGTGCTATCCTTCCTCCAACAGGGCCTGGACAGGCACCCGTCTGCATCTATATTCAAGGTCTATGTGGCCACGACACTGTAGATTGCAGATTGGTGGGGAAGCACGATCTGGTTATCAGATTCCTAGGAGGCACCCAGAGGTTGAATCCTCCAAGGCCGTGCCTCATTCCCTATTGGAATATCTCAGTGGTCCTTTAAGCCTAACAGAGAGATCCGTTTGAACCCCATCAGTCAGTTGGACTTAGTACCCTCTCTATGAAGAAGGCCTTCCTAACTGTGCTCACGTTTATCAAGAGGGTGGGATCTCCAAGCCCTCTCCGTTTATAAATAATGTCTAGAATTCAGGCTGGCAGACTCTCACGTTGTCTCAAGTTGCAGAGTTTCAAAACATTTTTACAGATACCCAAATTGATTTACAAAATAAATAAATAAATACATATAATTAGAATATTTAAAAGCTATTTTTAAGTGTAGCTCCAGTGACATTAGACCACATTATTAGTGAAGCTGTGCCACTAAGCAGAAACATGATATGTCCACATGTGAAAGTTTTACATTTTTGTTCGCATCAGCGTCCACAGCTTCTAATCCAACAGACCAAAGTACATATGTGTTCTCCTGTTGTTTTGGAAGAAACAGATCAATAACAATCTCTCTCCAAAAGAGACCTGACTGATTAGGGCAGCCTGTAGGCATGGCTTCAGACTAGACAGCACAAAATGAGTTTTCATGTTCAGAGTTCAAAAATAAATAAATAAAACATCTAAAATTAAATCCTTATCAGAAACCTAACAATATAATTTTGGATCTGGCATAAACAAAAAATAAATAAATAAATAAATAAATTAAAATAAATAATAATAATAATAATAATAATAATAATAATAATAATAATAATAATAATAATAATAATAATAATACATCTGGCTTTTACCAGAGCATCCCATCTGTGAGAAACAGGCTTCTGAATTCAGTCAAGTCACGTGAGATAGTCATCACCTGCCGAACTAAGTGAACAATCATTAAAGAATGGATGTCTTGCAGCTTTCACGGGACTTGCTTCCATTTGTCCATGCATTGGCTTGCCTCTTTCATTCACTGTAAAACTAATCATTTAATGCAGAACTCATATTCACTCCTCAAAAACACTGCTTGCACATAGCTGAAACATTAATGTACCCTGACAAAAGGACCATTACCTTCTCTGTGCTAAAAATATTATTGTGCTCCTGAGCAATAATGCTCCATATGACCCTGTCTCTTTCTCCGTATTGTAGGAATACCTTATATTATTGCTGGCTACTGTATTTGATTTCTCTAATGGATCAGCCTTTCGCAGTTTTGGAGCAAAGGAAGCAGAGGAAGAAAAAGTATGAAACTAATTGGAAATGTAAAAAATTAATGAAACCAAAAATTCATTTTGCACTCTATATTGTCGGTCAGATGTATCCGTTAAGATTTAGCCAAGAGAATAGAAATGATTGGGTGGCAAAAATGAATGAAAACTCAGAGCTAATGTCTTGATTAAACACATTTTAAACACCTATTAATGATTATTGGAATGAGTGATTCTCTAAAATGGGGCAGCACACTAAATTTCTCTCATCACAAAAAAGCATTTTTCTTAGCAACTACTGATTCCATGAGATCTGGAGTCTTTTATGTGATAAAAATGTAGTAAGACTCATTTCACCCAGTCATTCACATCAGCACTATTTAGATGGCTGAATGTTTCAACTTTGTCAAAAATGCAATGTCTGTTTATATAAAATAATAAATAAATAAATAAAATGATTATTCCGATATTAGCAAAAGTGTTTTTGTGCCATGAGATATATATGTATTTAATCATATTTTCAATTGGCTATATCTAGATTGTCACGGGATTTGATTTTTTTTTGTGTTTGTACAGTATCAACATCTAAAATACTAATTTGAAACAGGATCAATTTTGGACTAAGCAAGGTTGCCAGGTCTGTATGCCAAAGACAGGCCAATGACTAATCAACATGTTTAACTCGTCAAATGTTAATCTACAAATTACACAAATTGTATTAAAAAGTTTTGTTTCTGCTTGCAGGCAGTAAATAGTGTGAACAATTGCAGTCACTGCCCCCTGTTTTGTTGAAAATATGGGTACTCCATTTCCATTGGAGGACAGATTGGACCCATTGGTTTACATGCAATTCACCAAAAATCTGCACTACAAGAAAAAAAAAACACTAAAGAGTTTTTAAGTGCTGTGACAGACTAGTAGGCCTAATTGATTGAAAAAAACCCCCATCTCACTCAAACATTCACTCAAATACATGAAGAAAAATGTAATTACATTTAAAATATTTCTTATTTTAGTCAACAATAATCAAGCAGTCCCTCAAGGAATTAAGCAAACTCCACATTATTTGCAGCAGTTTTAGTAAATTTAGATTTGTTTTTTCATATCTGTCTATCTATCTATCTATCTATCTATCTATCCACACACACACACACACACACACACACACACACACACATACACACACATACATCTAAAAAAAGAAGGAAATAAATATTCCAACTTATTTGAAAAAAAGGACAGGGAATATTTA
Organism: Sinocyclocheilus rhinocerous; assembly: GCF_001515625.1. Lineage (NCBI taxonomy): Eukaryota > Metazoa > Chordata > Actinopteri > Cypriniformes > Cyprinidae > Sinocyclocheilus > Sinocyclocheilus rhinocerous. Next base: position 406,241 of record NW_015626354.1, read on the forward strand.
ATATTTCCAAGTGATTTCTCACTTTCATTCACAACATACACTTGTCTATTGTCTTTTCAACTTGTTCGCTTCCAAAAAAAAAACAAGTGAAGCACAGCTGTGCAAGTGATCCTGTGCAAGCCTTTTTTATACTTACATTTTAAGTGTGTGGAATAAATTAACATTTCTAGAGGTGTAATGATACTTTTAAACTACTGCATATAATATTGAATATAGTGTTTATTGGGGTGAATATTTTCTAGTCCACATAATGTCTGTTTTCACCAGTAGATTAGATTTAAATAATTATATTTTTACTGGATATGCAATTTTTAAATATTTCTAGTGAATCCAATCACTGATAACACAACTATACATTGAAAAAAAGCAAAAACAATAGTACACCAATAGACAATATAATTGTTAAATTGTAAGAACATCAAATAATAATTTATTACATTTAAAATTATAGTATATCAGTGTCCATGATTCCGTACTGATTCACTGACTCAAAGCAGTATCAAAAAATGAATGTTGGTCAAACGGACCCGCAACATAGGAGGCCAAGTGTTAGCTTTTCTATTCTCACTAATAATCAAGGTTTGGATATGTGGATGGGAAACTGATACTATACCAGCCATTACAGGCAATGCTATCCTGGAGCAGCAAGCTGAATTCTCTCTAATCACTAGCTATGGCTGTAAGCTCTTCCCAAGTTTTATATGCACTTCATCTATGGCTGTTGATAATTCAAAAACCCTTACATTCAAATTTAATTTGTGCGATATGTCAAACCCTCAAACCGCAGAGTTAAAAAAGTAAATTCAACCCTTAGCGAGTTTAAAAGTTTAAAAGTAGACCAATTTCATGGGAAGCCTGCAGAGTTGACTATCCTGAGTTTTGAAAATGTACCACTTTCTTGTGAAAGTGGAAGCAAAGCAATAAAAATACTCATAATTACAGATAAAAGATATAAAGAGCATGAGAGCTTTTTGGCAATTGTGATTTGCTGAAGAGCGATATAAGTAAATGACTAACTCTATACAGAGAGCCATTCATGATAGCACTTTATTTATTTGATACATATCCAACAGTGAGTGACTTTATAATCTCAGCAATATTTATTTAGCTCTGCCAGCCACTTATCTCCAACTGTAAGTGTTCTTGACTACTAGATAGGCTGAATGTCATGAAAACTGTCACTAATTAGAAAATGAGAATATGAGGCTTTTAAAAAAAAAAAATTAAGTTTATTTATTGGCTTTGCTGAATCTACTCCACCAAAAAAAAAAAAAAAAAAGTTTA
>NW_015626354.1:408654-412627 GCF_001515625.1 Sinocyclocheilus rhinocerous
TCTATCTATCTATCTATCTATCTATCTATCCACACACACACACACACACACACACACACACACACACATACACACACATACATCTAAGAAAAGAAGGAAATAAATATTCCAACTTATTTGAAAAAAAGGACAGGGAATATTTAATATTTCCAAGTGATTTCTCACTTTCATTCACAACATACACTTGTCTATTGTCTTTTCAACTTGTTCGCTTCCAAAAAAAAAACAAGTGAAGCACAGCTGTGCAAGTGATCCTGTGCAAGCCTTTTTTATACTTACATTTTAAGTGTGTGGAATAAATTAACATTTCTAGAGGTGTAATGATACTTTTAAACTACTGCATATAATATTGAATATAGTGTTTATTGGGGTGAATATTTTCTAGTCCACATAATGTCTGTTTTCACCAGTAGATTAGATTTAAATAATTATATTTTTACTGGATATGCAATTTTTAAATATTTCTAGTGAATCCAATCACTGATAACACAACTATACATTGAAAAAAAGCAAAAACAATAGTACACCAATAGACAATATAATTGTTAAATTGTAAGAACATCAAATAATAATTTATTACATTTAAAATTATAGTATATCAGTGTCCATGATTCCGTACTGATTCACTGACTCAAAGCAGTATCAAAAAATGAATGTTGGTCAAACGGACCCGCAACATAGGAGGCCAAGTGTTAGCTTTTCTATTCTCACTAATAATCAAGGTTTGGATATGTGGATGGGAAACTGATACTATACCAGCCATTACAGGCAATGCTATCCTGGAGCAGCAAGCTGAATTCTCTCTAATCACTAGCTATGGCTGTAAGCTCTTCCCAAGTTTTATATGCACTTCATCTATGGCTGTTGATAATTCAAAAACCCTTACATTCAAATTTAATTTGTGCGATATGTCAAACCCTCAAACCGCAGAGTTAAAAAAGTAAATTCAACCCTTAGCGAGTTTAAAAGTTTAAAAGTAGACCAATTTCATGGGAAGCCTGCAGAGTTGACTATCCTGAGTTTTGAAAATGTACCACTTTCTTGTGAAAGTGGAAGCAAAGCAATAAAAATACTCATAATTACAGATAAAAGATATAAAGAGCATGAGAGCTTTTTGGCAATTGTGATTTGCTGAAGAGCGATATAAGTAAATGACTAACTCTATACAGAGAGCCATTCATGATAGCACTTTATTTATTTGATACATATCCAACAGTGAGTGACTTTATAATCTCAGCAATATTTATTTAGCTCTGCCAGCCACTTATCTCCAACTGTAAGTGTTCTTGACTACTAGATAGGCTGAATGTCATGAAAACTGTCACTAATTAGAAAATGAGAATATGAGGCTTTTAAAAAAAAAAAATTAAGTTTATTTATTGGCTTTGCTGAATCTACTCCACCAAAAAAAAAAAAAAAAAAAGTTTAGCCCCCCCCCCTAAAGGCTTTAATTCTCATTTTGAGTGACTTTATAATCTCAGCAATATTTATTTAGCTCTGCCAGCCACTTATCTCCAACTGTAAGTGTTCTTGACTACTAGATAGGCTGAATGTCATGAAAACTGTCACTAATTAGAAAATGAGAATATGAGGCTTTTAAAAAAAAAAAATTAAGTTTATTTATTGGCTTTGCTGAATCTACTCCACCAAAAAAAAAAAAAAAAAAAGTTTAGCCTCCCTCCCTATAGGCTTATTTAAATATATACGAATGTTTCATCAAGAAAGTAAGTGTCTTTGCCATTAGTAATTTGAGCATTATGAATATGGATTTGGAACATGGAAAAGCTATTTACACATTCAGATTAGAATGACAATGGCAATCTGGTGTAAATACATAAATAATGTGTGAGACTGTAAACATACAGAAAACTTAGTAAACAGACTGTAAAGACTTAGTAAACATGCTGTAAATATACAAAAATCTTACAAAACCTAAACAAAATTAATTCCCATATGATCTAAACCTGAATTTGTGTGATTAAATAGTCATATTTCCATCCACATATTTTAGGTGAATATTTGGATATTTTATTAAAAAATGCTGAATGGAAACACAGAATACGGTTGTCAGTAATGTTTTTGAGTCCCTATAAGGTTACGTTCACACACAGCACGGTTATTTACAGGAGTGACAACTGCATTCTATCGAACCCACACCCGTAAAATTTCAAGCCTCACAACCGCATTCTCTGAAAACCTGCACTGTGTGAACGGAACCAGACTAGACAACTAGTTGTCTGTACAGCATACAGTGCAAGAAAGAGCAGCTCTGCTGTTCAAAAGCGTGTCTACCGTGTGTTACGGGTTTTCATTTGTGGTTTCGGTAACTTACAGAGACGCAGACAGGATCTGAAGGTTTAGATCCAGTCTCTGTTCTCCACCGGAGCTGCTCCCGTCAGTTTTGTGTTCAATGCACTACTCAAATGCTCTGCTGTACACCCATGTATAAAGCTACTGTCGGTAAATTAAGAGTTGACGGATGAACCCGTGGCTCCATTGGACTCTTGTCGTGAGACTTTTCAGTTTTACGGACGTCGCCATCTTGGATATTACTTTGGTCACCGTCGCTATGGTTACTGCAAAAAGCTTGAATCCTGTTGCACGTTCATACAGGCAGTATTCAAGATGCTGATGTATGTTGCTCTGTGAACAGGACATTTTGAGACTCACACTTGTAGCCTAAGTAAATGCGGTTGTCAATCCCAAAAACTGACAGTGTGAAGCCCAAGATGTGAATAAAATCAAAATTGTGCATAAACTTAAAAGCTTGCTTAAAGGGACAGTTCAAATAAATAAATAAATAAAATAAAATAAAAAATATTGCTGAAAATTTACCCACCCTCAGAAGATGTAGGTGAGTTTGTTTCTTCAAATTTAGCATTATATCACTTGCTCACCAATGGATTCTCTGTGGCCACCAGAATGAGAGTCCAAACGGCTGATAAAAACATCACAATAAACCTCAAGTAATCCACACAACTTTAGTCTATCAATTAAGTGAAACAAATCTATCATTGATTGGGGTATTTAACTTTCACTTGGGGTGGAGCTTATTATGGATGGATGGATGGGAAATGTGAAAAAAATTCACAACTACTGTCCTGTCATGTGTGTACGAAAAAGATAATTAAATTACCGCTACAACCAACTGTATATTTGTAACGCCCCTGTGGACTGTCTATTGTGGTGTCTTCCCCTTTTGTTGGTTTAGCCCGTACCTATCATTAGTTAGTTACCCTCATTGTGCTCACCTGTCTGCCACTAATTATCCACCCTATATTAGTTCCTGTCTGTCTGTGCTTTGGTTGTCGGTTATTGTGAATGTTACCCCTAGTTTTTGTGTGTCTCACCTATCTGGATCTGCCTTGTTGTGTCTACATTAAAAGTAATTATTGGAATCTTTGTCGTCATCCTGCCTGCCTCCACACACCGTGTCGTGACAGAATAACCGACCTAAAAAGTAAAGTATAGCAGCGTCTTTTCCCTCGTTTGTTTTCCCGGTTTTTGTCAGTTTTTTTATTTTCGTGTTATGGATTACCCCGCCTTCCAAATCCTCCTGCTGGAGCAGGGGGAACGCTCTCTTGAGGACCACACGAACGACTTTCTGTCCCTGGCTCACCTCACGCACTACCCGGACAACTGCCTCTGCACATTCTATCAAGTTGGACTTAACGCCACCACACGAGCGCAGTTGTCCGGGGATGGTCCTCGAGAGAGCCTCGCCACCTTCATCGAGTGGGTGCTGGTGTCCTGCAAGTCCCATCTGACCGTGGACATCGCTGACAACAACACCAGCCCCACTCCGGACCCTGAGCCCAGCCCACCAACTCCCCGCGGTACGGAGCATAAGCCTGAGCCCACCGATGACGGAGAGCCATTTCCCGCCGCGATCCACGAGCCAGAGCGAAGCCCCACGGCTGAGAAGAGGATCGCCTCGGATGTTGAGCCCAACCCGTCAGACCAGGTGCGAGAG
>NW_015626354.1:412927-413347 GCF_001515625.1 Sinocyclocheilus rhinocerous
TCTAGTTTGTCGGTTATTGTGAATGTTACCCCAAGTGTGTGTGTCTCTCCTTCCTGTATCTGCCTGGTTGTGTCTACATTAAAAGTAATTATTGGAATCTTTGTCGTCATCCTGCCTGCCTCCACACACCGTGTCGTGACAGAATAACCGACCTAAAAAGTAAAGTATAGCAGCGTCTTTTCCCTCGTTTGTTTTCCCGGTTTTTGTCAGTTTTTTTATTTTCGTGTTATGGATTACCCCGCCTTCCAAATCCTCCTGCTGGAGCAGGGGGAACGCTCTCTTGAGGACCACACGAACGACTTTCTGTCCCTGGCTCACCTCACGCACTACCCGGACAACTGCCTCTGCACATTCTATCAAGTTGGACTTAACGCCACCATCCGAGCGCAGTTGTCCGGGGATGGTCCTCGAGAGAGCCTC
>NW_015626354.1:413357-413700 GCF_001515625.1 Sinocyclocheilus rhinocerous
CCTGAGCCCACCGATGACGGAGAGCCATTTCCCGCCGCGATCCACGAGCCGGAGCGAAGCCCCGCAGCTGAGAAGGGGATCGCCTCGGATGTTGAGCCCAACCCGTCGGACCAGGTGCGAGAGCCGGTGACAGTGCCCACCACGAGGGAGCAAGCCGTGGACGGTGTGAGCGCGGAGAGGAGCCTCACCCCCTGCATCATGGCTGAGGGTGAGTTGACTATGCCGGGACATAAGGGCCAGAATATGGAGGGAGGTCAGTGTCAAAACGAGGGGGAGAGACCTCTGAATCCTCAGTTTAGCCCAGGAGGGGCTCCCGATCCCCTGTCGAGCCTAGGAATGGCTC
>NW_015626354.1:414158-414392 GCF_001515625.1 Sinocyclocheilus rhinocerous
CTCCTAGCTCCCTCGCCTCCACCGTCACCCATCGATCCATCAGCTCCCTCGTCCCTCCGGCTCCACCTTGGTTGGGCGTTGACCAGCCATCGCCTCTGGCCTCCTCTCCTCTGGCTGCGCCTTGTCGCTCTGTCCCACCGGCTCCGTTGGGCTCCTTCCTCCCGCCAGCTCCACCTTGGTCCTCAGTCGCTCCGGCTCCGCCGCGGATCTCCGGATCTCCGCCTCCGCCTTGGT
>NW_015626354.1:415694-416153 GCF_001515625.1 Sinocyclocheilus rhinocerous
TCCTGATGTTTCGTCCAGCCCAGGAAGGGCTCCTGATGTTTCGTCCAGCCCAGGAAGGGCTCCTGATGTTTCGTCCAGCCCAGGAAGGGCTCCTGATGTTTCGTTTAGCCCAGGAAGGGCTCCTGATCCCCAGTTCCGCCCAGGAAGGGCTCCAGCCCAAGAGCTCTCTCCAGTGCCCGCTCCTCAAAAATGCCCGCCCTCCCACCTGCTCCAGCCTCCTCCACCGCTGTCGTCTGGCAGCCCCTCTGCTCGCCCTCAGCCCACCATCATTGCGGTGCGAGCCACGCGGGACTGCCATCCTCCAGCGTCACCGTGGTTTGAGTCTCCCTCACCTCCGCCTCCAGCCTCCGAAGCCTGGACTCCGCCTCGGTCCGTAGACCCAGTGGCTCCACCTCGGCTCCTAGCTCCCTCGCCTCCACCATCACCCATCGATCCATCAGCTCCACCAGGCTCCCTCGT
>NW_015626354.1:416339-422975 GCF_001515625.1 Sinocyclocheilus rhinocerous
CTCTGGATCTCTGAGCCCTCGTCTCCACCCTGGTCGCCAGAGCCCTCGTCTCCACCCTGGCCCCCCGGATCCTCGGCATCCCCCTGGCTCGTTGGCTCTCCGTCTCCGCCTCGGGCTCCTCCTCCACCTGCTCCGCCGCCGTTGGTCGGCCCCCTGGAGTCGGTGGACATTCCTCCTCCATGGCTCCTCCCTCCGTCGGCTCCACCGTGGGCCGCTATTATGGCTGTGGCCAGGGTCCCACCTGGCTCCTCCTCCTGCTCCGGTTTCCTCCTGTCGTCTCCCTGGCTCCTCCCTCCATCGTCACCTCCCTGGACTCTGTTAGCCGTCCTCCTCCTGGAAGTCCGTCCTCCGCCGGAACCTCCACCTGTCTGATCTGCTTGCCAGCCCTTTGCCTTCCCCTGTCACCATCTCACATCCACTGCTTTGTCCTCCTCCTAGTCCCCCTCCGCCACTCCCTCTGTTTCTACGGTGCGAGGACGCACCTTCCGGGAGGGGGGAGTAATGTAACGCCCCTGTGGACTGTCTATTGTGATTTCTTCCCCTTTTGTTGGTTTAGCCCGTACCTATCATTAGTTAGTTACCCTCATTGTGCTCACCTGACTGCCACTAATTATTCACCCTATATTAGTTCCTGTCTGTCTGTGCTTTGGTTGTCGGTTATTGTGAATGTTACCCCGAGTGTGTGTGTCTCACCTATCTGGATCTGCCTTGTTGTGTCTACATTAAAAGTCATTATTGGAATATTTGTCGTCATCCTGCCTGCCTCCACACACCGTGTTGTGACAATATTGAGTGTTTGGCATCACTCTCCCCCTTTTGTATGCACTTCTGTGCCTCCAGAATTTTTTCATCCATCTAAAAAATTAAATGCCAGTTGTATATTGGTTAAACAAATTACATTGTACCAGAATTGCAGTGCCTTTTCTATTTTCTAACCTCCTCTTTTTATTATTACTTCATTTTCCATTCAAAAACCTTGGGTAACAACAGCAATTATCCTCATCCCCATTTTGCATTATGAACTGCTGAGGCCTCCAACCATGAAGGAGGAGAATAATGGCCAGTGTCAGTGGGTTCAGCTGGGACCAGGCCGTCATTACGTATGTTATTTTTTAATTTTTTTATTTCAAACTACTATTTTTATACATACATTTTTTTTGTCGTCTCTGCAGTCTCAAACATGAAATCTCAGGCAGAAGCGTAACCAAGAAGTCTTATAACAGAGCATGAAAATTGGAAGAGATGCACAGCGTGTCATAGCTCAGTATACAGCAGGAGAGTAAAGATGAAATGGTAAAATGCATAGCTTTGTAAACATGATTTGTGCTTTGTTTTTGTTAGTATCTTTAGCCAAAAATGCTGCTGTGGTCTGAAAGTGCCTGCCGATTAATAGTGCAGGAAGAGTTGTCATCTTGGACTGATGGGCTTCCTTTCTACTGCAGTCCAGCACCATTTCCTTCATCTACACAACTGTTTCTACACAACTGACATTCAGCAGGCCAAACACATCCAGGATGTGATGTAACAATCATTCAGAATCCTGTAAGAACATTTTTTAAAATAGATAATTACATTGATTTTTAAACACTTTCTGGGAAGCAACTGCTCAACGATTTTCAAAGGGAAGAGGAGAATAATGGCCAGTGTCAGTGGGTTCAGCTGGGACCAGGCCGTCTGGATGGCACTCAGGCCCTGGAATGCTAAACTCAGTCCAGATTTGTAAGCTCCTCCGATGTAGGGGTCATAGAAGCCACTGATTCACAACCAGACATGTCATGTGAATGGGTCTCGATCACCCTGGGCAGTGGCCCGCAGATAATGTATGATGGATGTTCCATTTTGACAAGGCCAGAACACACACTCATGCAACAGCCTGGGTAAATATGGAGCTAATAGCTTTGTATTGTTGTATTCTGTTACAACAGACAGAAGGGGGGGGGAGGGGGAAACTACTGAAAATAATTATAAAAATAGATGGTTAGTCCCAGAAAGGGGAGGAAAACCTCCTTTTATTGCATTTCTACAGCATCTCCTTAAAGTCTGCATGAACCAGAAGGTGCTACTTTTTTTTCCCAGTGGATTAACTTGCACAGATTAATTGTTCACCTCAAGATTAGCAATGTGCACTAACAAAGTAAATAATATAATGTATTTTTTTAATTTCATGCATACTTTAAAACAAAACACAATTTTAATGAAAAATATGCTTGTGATTTAATTTGAATGAAGTTATTCCTCCTACTGGTTCATGATTATTTTCTGTTTGGGGTCTCAGGGACCCCAGGGCCATATAACAGAAAAACATAACATAACATTATTTCAAGGCTATTCTAAATATGACAATTATTATTATTTGGGTTCAGAGACACATATAAAATATTAAATAATGAAATTAAGTTTAATAATAAAATGATGTGACTGGAGTGTACACTGTAGAAATACACTTAACACTTAAAATCTATTTTAGTTTAATTTAGTTACTTACAGAAACAATGTTACTTGAATGTATATATATATATATATATATATATATATATATATAGTAACCAAGAAGTCTTATAACAGAGCATGAAAATTGGAAGAGATGCACAGCGTGTCATAGCTCAGTATACTGCAGGAGAGTAAAGATGAAATGGTAAAATGCATAGCTTTGTAAACATGATTTGTGCTTTGTTTTTGTTAGTATCTTTAGCCAAAAATGCTGCTGTGGTCTGAAAGTGCCTGCCGATTAATAGTGCAGGAAGAGTTGTCATCTTGGACTGATGGGCTTCCTTTCTACTGCAGTCCAGCACCATTTCCTTCATCTACACAACTGTTTCTACACAACTGACATTCAGCAGGCCAAACACATCCAGGATGTGATGTAACAATCATTCAGAATCCTGTAAGAACATTTTTTAAAATAGATAATTACATTGATTTTTAAACACTTTCTGGGAAGCAACTGCTCAACGATTTTCAAAGGGAAAGTAATTGATCGGCTTCTTTTAATAGCCTGACCATCACTGCATGTGTTACATGATGTAGGTTGTCTAATGTCAGCCCATCATCTCAGCAAAGTGACTGTTTAAACAACAGGACAGGGCAAAAGAGCAGTCACACGAAAAGGATGTCATATCCCAAGATCACAAAGGTGAGTGATGAGTATGTTATCTTCTCACTATCTTCTAACTGTCACTATCGATTCAGATAATGGCCAACCTCCCTGCTGTCTTTGAAATTATATCAAGTATCGTTTGCCATGATACAAGTCTGTCCTTATATCAAGGTTAGCCCTGCCAGACATTGCAGAGGCCATTGAGATTCTTGAAGTCTCCTTCACAGTGCTCGCAGTCATCCATTTACACTCATACACATTTATATGCACACACAGAGACAAAACACTCATGTGATGTGACTTGATTAAAGGTCAGCCTCTTCTTTGTGGAAACTCATACTTACACTGTGTTTATAGGGCTTGTTGCTTCCATCCCACATTCTTCCATAAATGCAATCACTGTGAACGGACAGCACTGTCACGGCCTGGCAAATGAAGTTGTTTTTTTTTCCATACCTGCAGAAACTGTTGAATAATTCTCAGCATTACCTGTGAACTCCAAGCAGTGCAAAATGTGTATGTGAAAATGTGCTGCAGTAATATCCAAGCAGCTAAAATAAGAGAGTGGAAGGATTGAATGCATTGCATCAGCCTTGTTTCACTCCACATTACTTACAAATGATGCATTGCAAAGCTACATTTTAAAGTATTAATAAGTATGTCAACATGGATGCAAAGTCCATGTTGCAAATCTAATGACTATTGAACATACACTATTATACACTGATGAAATATGAATTGCACAGATTGGATATCTTCTGTTTATCAGAGTGTCAGAGCTTACAGCATATGGTTAGAACAATATTGTCATGGAGACATGACAGCGGCAGGACTATTGAGAGCTTGTGTCCACAAACAAGATGATGGATGAGTTTCTGTATTAAAATATGCAGAACCCACCATTCAGTTACATACTTATGTAACTCATTTACATTTGATGAGTGTCAAAACAGCTTAGCAAACCAGGGCCTATCAATCAATTTATCTTTTTTATCAAATTAATTACCAATTAATTAATCAACTAATCACATATATCAGTATTTGCTGAGCAAAATAAACAAATAAAAAAATCAGATACATTACATTATTATGGCAGTGTAAAGCATTGGGAAAAAAATGGGCTTTGGAACTGTGGTTTTCGTATACATGTGGTATGTTCATTTTAAAAGTGTGGTTTCTAGACCTGAAAAAGCCACTTTTTTTTTTTTAGCTACACCAAACTATAAAACATTTTATTGGGTATAAATTGTAAGTACAAATATGCTTAAAAATCCTTAACCTTAACCCTTATCCAGCAAATCACAAATAACTAGAAATTTCATGAAAATATATTGGTTATAAAAAACTAGAACCTTGACGAAACAGCTCTTAAAACTTTGGGAATCCTAAAATTAAATTTACAATAACTAGGAGTGTCAGGCCTTCAAATATTGCAATCAATCAATAAAGTGCTTTGAATGTAGGTGGTACTTCAAAAAATTATATAAAAATATAAAATAAATCCATTGTCTGTGTTACATCCAAATTAAGTGGTTAATATGACGACCTTCCCCTTCACAAGAAAGAGAAAAACGAAGAAGAAGAAAGCATGTTTGCTTCATTCCAGAATACACTGCACTCAGTTTTATGCGTGGCTATCAAAGATATGTTTGTTCTCAAATGAGGAACTGTTCCTAAAGGGAGCTGTAACTAGATATGGAGGTCTGTTCACAGCAGACAAAAGGGGCAATTTTTTGGTATCCTAGATAAGGCTTGTGGCCAAACCCCGGTATGAGTGGGTGTGTGTTAGAGCAGAGACGAGAGGTAATGATGACTCTTGAGATGTGTGAGTAGTGCCCCTGCTCTCCTTCATCTGCCGTTCTTTCCTGCTACACAAAGATACCATGAAGGTAGCAGAGATATGACAGAGTCATGCACTGACAGGATGAAAAGGGAAGAAACAGGAGCAGAGATCTGCTTCTTTGCAATGCATTTGTTTTATGTTTACTCATAGTGAGTGGCAGGCCAAGTCAAATCCATACAAAAAGACCCAGGAAAGAGCCACAGCCTATCGCTAATTGGCACAGTGACTTAAAAGGGTGGTGAAGGAGAGCTCGATTTTAAAGAGAGAAACTGTTCGCCCAGACCCTGTGGGGACAAACACTGCTGTGCCCTTGTCAACTAATCTGACAAACAAATTCAATATAGATTTCCCTGCATCCAATTTGGTTCACAAAAAAAGCAAAAAGTTTGTTCAATTCTTTGCACTTTTATCCGCGCTTCACTTTTATGTGAAGGTTTCCATTAATCCATATCACCGTGGAGTGTATAATAGAAGTTTAGTCAGAAGCACCTGCATAACTTGAGTTATCATAACTGTATATCATATACTATGACAGCACATCTACTGCTTTGTTTTTGCACTTGTTTCTGTTTCAGGTTGATTTGAGTGTTTTATTTTGTATGCCTGTTTGGGCAAATAGATGGTGAAAGCAGCATTTTATTTTCTAATTTAAGTTCTATTCGAATTTTAAAATAGCCTCATGTGTCTAAACCTTTTGTAATGAGATGCATATGTATATGCTTGATTTTAAAGTAGGCCACTTTTGATTCAAACACACTAGATTCCGTTTTTTTTTTTGGCATGGTTTCGATAATGTATTCAGCCTGACAGAAGTGCTCCAAGCATGTCTAGACAGAGAGAATATTGTGATTAATTAAAGTATGCTATTATGTCACTCACAGCCAGTTCTTGTAAGTGCTGTACTACAAAAAAAAAAAAAAAAGTCAATTTGTTTAATGCTAAAAAGAAGAGGGCACATTGTTGTGGCTCAGTGGTAATATGATGTTCTAATTCCAATGCATTTGAGAACCACTGCATTGCCAACACAGCCCCATAAATATGCTTTTGTCACTTTCTTTAACCCGTGAACACTATCATTTATACATTGTACTCCTTTGGTTGGGACTTACCATACTTTTTATGGTAATAGTACTATTGTCACATCCATAAAATCTTTGTAGTAGAAACTCGCACGACAAACAGGAACAAACTTTAATAATAAACGCAGAAACAATAACTTCAACGTGTAAATGTAACATGAACCGACAACAGAATGAACATAACAGGGAATATTTATACTAAACCAAGAACACCTGAACATAATGAGTGACAAATGAGTTACCATAGAAACAAACAAGAACTAATGCAGACATTACAGAAACTTAGTTAAACTGAACATAACTGTGACAACTATTTACAGAAATATATTATAAAAGATATAGAATGAGTAAAAATAATGTAGGGTATAATGATACATATGCACTTTGTGAATTACAAAGTTGTCCAAAAGTTGTTTTTTGAAACTGAATTACATGTGATTTTCGTGAACATTAATGTAACGCAGGGCTGCCCAAACTCGGTCCTGGAGGGCCGGTGTCCTGCAGAGTTTAGCTCCAACTTGCCTCAACACACCTGCCTTTAAGTTTCTAGTATGCCTAGTCAGAGCTTGATTAGCTGGTTCAGGTGTGTTTAATTGGGGTTGGAGCTAAACTCTGCA
>NW_015626354.1:433434-439803 GCF_001515625.1 Sinocyclocheilus rhinocerous
AACTTGCCTCAACACACCTGCCTTTAAGTTTCTAGTATGCCTAGTCAGAGCTTGATTAGCTGGTTCAGGTGTGTTTAATTGGGGTTGGAGCTAAACTCTTCAGGACACCGGCCCTCCAGGACCGAGTTTGGGCAGCCCTGATGTAACGTATCAACACTGGGCCCTTATGAGGGGTCGTTTGCAGATTATTTTATAAAGCTCCATATCAGGACTTGTTACTCTTTCTAAGTATTGATGTGTGAGAGGTATTATGTAGGAAAAACAAAGACAAAGAGAATTAAATTATTCAAACTCACACACACACTCTTCAAAATCTTCATAATTATTCATAATTATCTACATACTCATGCTAACATCTGTACCCGTAGAATTGTATTCTGATAATTAACTTACATCTGTCTGTACTTTTTCTGGTTCTACTTTCCTTGTTGCCTAGAAACCTGACAGAGACAGATCTGCGAAGTGACTCACTAGATCCATAGCTGTGGGTAAACTCAGGCAAGATCAGCAACCGGAAGCAGAGATAGTGCTATAGGTCTGGGAATAGTTCCACTGTGGCAAGGTCTGTCATGCAAAGAGAATTTGAAACAAAAGTGATGAGTGGTAGCATATGGCTGGAGATAAACTTGTCTCTCTTCATCATGCATTTCTGTTTTTTTTTTTTTTCGTTTTTTTTCTTATCTCAAAAAGTCAAGCGGAGCCACAGGCACATCCACAAATTCAATTCAACTTAAGTTTCTTTTAGTCACAAACATTTCCTTTTTCATTCCCATTTGCATGTCATGCATGCTGTATGATAAATAACAGGGACAGAGAACAGCTTGGTTTTAAAACACATGGTTCTGGCTCCCACCTCTGGCTGCTTTGGCATCTTTGACTCTATGCAGAACAGGATGGGAAAAAGTGAAAGCCACAGCAAAAATCCATGCTGGCTTTTAGACAGTCCCTAAATTTGGCGTGGATGTTCCATCATTCATTTTTTAACTATTGTCCATTTAAAGTTCAAGAACATTGCTTTTTATAACGAAGTGGCAGGCAGTTCACAGTCCCCTCCATCTTTACTTACATTCTTTTTTTTTTCCCTTTTACTCTCAAATAAAGTGCTCTTCTAAAAGCAACATGTCATGAGCATTTTACATTGAGTACTTTCACTTCAAATGCACTAAATCCCAGCCTCAACCCATTCAGAAGTACCAGTACTTGCATAGAAACCTATACATAGTAGCCAGAAAGAAATGCTAATTTTAAAGAAAAACATCAGACGTACTTAGAGGCTTTTGCATCTGAACTCTTCATATATATATATATATATATATTAGCAAGGCAGCAAAGCCAAAATGACAGGCAAAGAGAAAAATGGGATGAATGCATGAAAGGTGTCAGAGGCATTTTCCAGTTGGGTGACAGTGAAAAGAACACCTTGTAAAACCAAGCTGAGCCTTGGATCACAGAAGCAGGCAAGAGACTCCCACACCTGCCCCCTAAAAGCTTTCTGAAAAAAGATTTTCCTCCTCAAAGTGACACATTAACCTCATTTGGCTTGCTAGCAGACTGACATGTGGGCAAGGTGATAGTGGTGAGTGCTTTGAGACAGGGCTGATGTGTGATGCCACTTTGTGTGTGTTATGTAGAACTGTACAAGAAACACAAGGCTTTTGATGTATCATCTATGCAGAACCTTACCATTTGTTAAAGCAAAAATACACCAATATATATTATAGTTTAAATGGTTTATTAACCTCGTGAGAGGTGAAATGACTCGGAAGTTACTCCCACACGTCCCACAGTACAGCTGTTTGAACCAGATGTATAATATAATTGCTTAAAGATTCCGCTGACAAGAAATAAAATCAAGAAACTCAGCAGTTACTTTGTTTTTCTCTGTTAACGCAAATTAAAGCAGCAGATTGAACTGTTTTGTGTTTCTGGGCAACATACAGTAGTGGTGTTTTTAGTCATTTGAATGAATTAGTTTGATGAATGTTTCAATAACTCACTTACAAATAAGTTTCTGAATGAATCTGGGATTTTGAACAAATCGATTCAGTGGATGATTAAAAAAGTTCACTCATAAAAACAGTCACGCCACCAACTGGCAGAATGATATAACACACTCTCTGTATGGAACAAATAACATGATTTAACAGTCACTGAGGATATAGACAAAAAATGTTTACTCTTGCATTTCTATCACCGGCAATGCATTGAACAGAACATTTTTTTTTTTTTTCAGTGACTGTTGTCAGAGTTTTTATTGGAGTGCACAGCTCTGTTGTGTTGTGCTAGCAGCTGCACATGTAAACGTTCACAAGTATTTCTCATTACCTGAAGGGGCTTGATCTTCCCTGAATAGTTTTGCTTAATTACAAGGATTTTAAAAAGTATAATAATAATAATAATAAAAAAATGTTCTCAGCTGATATCTTGCTATTCAGTGAACTATTTAAGAACAAATTAAAATCAAATGTTATGTAAGAGTGTACTTACAACATAAAACAACGTCCACCTATTAACACTCCAGTAATGTCTGTGATGCATGATGGCATTATCACAGCAAGGAAGCAAGTATTACCAAAAAAGATAGCATGGCAAGTTTTTATTGTACAAGGTCATTAATAATTTAGCCCCTTGTGATGACAGATTTTTACCATCCACAATCAGCCATGGTCACAAGCTCCTGTATGTTACGCTCTCTTCTTCCTGATTTTTTTTCTGGCTATTTTAAGGGCAAGACACATTTTTTAAAATCCTCAGATTTTACAATCATTTAATTTCCACAGTTCAGAAAGAAAGACAGCCTGCCGTGTTCAAGCTGTGCTATATTGCAGAGGGAGCATTCACATTTACAGTCCCAGACAACTCACCAGAGGGAGTACAGATCAGCCGTTCAGGCAAGCTTTTTCTAACACATTCTATTGACAATGTGTTTGAAAGGGTGCAAGGTAGACAATGATAGTAATTCAGTCATTTCATCACTCATTCAATAGCATGCAATAACAGAGTGACTTAAAAGTAAATTAAGCTAATTTGTTTTTAACAGACTCTGAGCTGCATGAAGGTAAATAAGAAATGTTCACATGCAGCTGTTTTACTGAAAAGAAGCTATTCAAATTAACCATGTTCTTCCAATTGAGCTACAGGAACTCCATATTCAAGACATGGAACAAAACAGAAAACACAGAAGACAGGCACAGCTATTTTGTATGGGTAACAACTTGGCACCTTGTGATTTATAATCCAAATATGAAACTGTTCATAGTTAACTTTAGTTCACAATTTGATTTTTAATTTGATCTGCAAAAAATATCTCCATTAAAAATAAAACTCTGAGTTTTGAAGGCACGACAGAGGCCAAAAGTGGACAGTCTCAATCTAAAAAAAACCTCCAAAACCAACCGAAATCACATTTTGCATTTCATTCCCTTTGGACCTTCATGTTCGCAGAAATATATTGCTGTCAGGTTTTCACACCTGTTGAAAGATCAAAACAGACATTTCTCTCTATGTCAAGCCCTGTGGTTGGACAACACCTCTGTCATTGCAATTTTATAAAAGTCTCTGCATAAGCGCCCTACAGTCATCGATCGTCCTTCACATCTAGTTTCACAGTCACTGGCCACAGAGGCAGAAGATGGTAAAAAGTCAGAAATAGTTCAGATGAAAAAAAGTTTGGGAATACAATGGCTTCTCATGTAAAACTCTGCTGGAGAACATGCATGAGATATTAATTAATTTCTCCAGCTAATAAATTCCTGGAAACGACTGGCATCTCCTCCTGTGTAAAGTGGTTATAAAAAGCAGGCCATTTGGAAGAAAATCACACATATTCTGCCCTAAACAGTCAAGGTGATTCAGTGAGTGAGACATTAATTGTGGCTGAGAATGACGGAAGTGAGAACATTATCCATAACCTGAGCTTCACATTTCTACATACAGATTCATTTAGAAAAACTCAGCACCACAAGCCAAGATGCTCATAAATTAACAGCTAATTTACAACAACGGGACATCTCAGTATGTCCTTTATGCAATTTGTATATAAGAGAAAAATCTAATTAGCACAATATGAGATGAAAGATGGGAGCTCACTGTAGCATAGAGCCACTTACAACTTGGCAAAAACCATTAATCTGCCCGTTATGATGGTAGCAATTATTGCCAGGTGCTTGCGGTGCATATTACATTATGTGTATGTGTTTGTAACTTTACATGTATTAATTCAATAACTCTTATTTGATTCAGTAGCCTGGTCATAAGCTGTAAATAATTAATTTCACCACAAAGAATGGGAGGATTGTTAATGCAGAGCTCACATGATTTATATCACCTGTGCCTAAATTGTGGATGATAAAAAAATTATGTTTACGCTTACAGTCCTTTTACATTCAGACCCTGA
This sequence comes from Sinocyclocheilus rhinocerous, assembly GCF_001515625.1. Lineage (NCBI taxonomy): Eukaryota > Metazoa > Chordata > Actinopteri > Cypriniformes > Cyprinidae > Sinocyclocheilus > Sinocyclocheilus rhinocerous. The sequence goes on from NW_015626354.1 coordinate 437,831, forward strand.
AGACTTTTCACCTCTGAGAGATATTTTTCATCCCATCACAATCCTTTATGGTAGAAATGTACAATAACAGCTGCCATAGTGAGAATTTCATCTTTAACCTTGGCGCAAATAAATAAATAAAAACGCTTTCTAAGGGGAAATATGGCATATCAAGTTGTTAGGACCTATGGGTCGTGATAGTATGCAAATTATTTCTATCTCAGGTGAATTAAGAACAGCTCAGCTAATCTGCTGTAATCATTACAGCACATCTTACAATCAGCGAGTGCACAATAGCCTAAAATACCCACACACCACTGAGGCCACCAGAAATGGCGGAGAGTCCTGAAAGAGAGGCGTAGCAGAGATATGCCCGCAGGATTCTGTGCACTCAGTCAATAAATTACTTTCACTTCTTTAGAAATTAAAACAGCAAATATAAGTCTTGACTTGTGCAATTGTCATCCTCTGCACTTTCTTTCAGTTCAGAAATCGCTCATTCAGAAAAGCCTGGCGGCACAAATTCTAAGGTGCCGTCTCGCCACAGACAACGGCACAGAAGTATATGCTCCTAACATGATTGACTCTAGCTCAGTGATTAAACCAGTTCAGAGATTATTTATTCCACCAAACCTTCTGTTTTTCACAGAGGCGCATTGGCATTCAGCATGCATATTAAGTAGATTATACACCAAAGTGCATGTTAATTAAGTTGCCATAATCAGAAATATCCAGAGAGTATGTTTTACTAAATAGAACATCTGATTCTAGTACAGCAGTTAGAGTTGAATGAGATTGGAAGGACTGAAGGTAAAACTCTTGAATTTCTCAAGCAAAGATGTGTAACACAGCCATAACGTAACAGTGTGACAATAACATGCTGGATCTGAGCGAACTATTTAGATTTGATTAGGACAATGCACTCCTCACATTATAACAATTATGTGTATGTAGTGGCTTCAATACAGGGTGGAAATAACATTGAACTTGCAATTCATGCAAGGATGCTGCACGGACAATGTTCTCTCTGTGCAAATTCAAACTATCACTGTGGCTCTCAGAAAGGCTCTCAGGAGTAAAGCATGTGTTTGATGGCAAGGGATGTGACATCCTTAATTGTTCATGTCAGGATTAATCAAGAATACTGACGAAATGTGGCAAGTTAAAGTGCAAAATGTGAAAAGCAGATGATTCAAAAGTGCTGGTCATTATTTAACAATCGTATCCCACACCAATATTCAGTTCTGTCCTTCAACAGTAGTAGCAATCCCTCAACTCCTACATAGTTACAGAAACAAACTGTTAGAGTACTCATTGGAAACTGTAATAACATTGTCAAGGATTTGAACCCAGCTGTTGTCAATGTGAGAATATAAATCAATAGTTGCTTAAGAATAAGACATTTCCTGTCTTTACAAACTCAAAATATGACTCTGGCAAGGCAGGAAACATTCAACATTGTTAACCAAGAACAAAAGACATTGCTAAACAATGTAAGGTCTCTGTCTTGTGAAAGAGACCCCCATAAGCTGTGGATTCACCACGTGAATCATGAAACAGAAATATTACAGAAGGACCTAAAGATCTCCCCCCTATCAGCCATCATGAGGTCGAAACTAATCCAATCAGGAGACAACAAAGCTTTCTTTGTATCAAGGACTAAAAAGTTCTTTCACAACCTATAGATACCTCGTGATGTCTTGTGATGTCTTGTGATCGCACAATGTATGGAACTATTATATCCAACAGGAAAAGGACAGATTCAATCTATACAGCGTGATGCCACATGACCCATTGAACATCTGCTTCCTGCCCTTCTGAAATCCAACTGACCCGCGTTTTCTCGTTGCAACAGAGGAACACACGCGAACCTTGCATGATGATTCTAAAAGACAATCATTTAAAATAATTTGAAGTATCGGCGCAATATACTCCCAAATAATAGGCTCTCTGTTTGATGTGTTTATTGTAACCTATGAAGTTTAATCGATGTT